>NW_026526991.1:85590158-85770158 GCF_024362965.1 Panthera pardus | reverse complement strand
ATCTCTTATCTTTATTATGGCCCATGGCCTACATTACCTGTGTCTCTTCTTTTTTTTTTTTACATGTTTAATTAATTAATTAATTAATTAATTAATTAATTTATTTATTTATTTAGAAAGAGAGAGCGTATATGACAGCAAACATGAGCGGGGGAGGAGCGGAGAGAGAGAGGGAGTAGGAGAATCCCAAGAAAGCTCTGCACTCTCAGCGCAGAGCACAACATGGAACCTGCACTCTCAGCACAGAGCACAACATGGAACTTGATTCCAAGAATCACAAGATAATGACCTGAGTGAAATCAAGAGTCGGACGCTCAACTGACTGAGACACTGTATCTCTTCTTAAATAGACATGATGTCTAACTTGTCTTTTCACTTAACTATTTGTTGAACAAATATTATGAACCAGAAGCTGTTGTGAATGCTGAGAATGTGCTGGTGAGCAAAACAGACATATACCCCACTCATGGAGCTAACATGCTAATGGGAAAAACAGAATTTAACAAGTATGATAGGAAAGCACAGAGTGCTATAAGGCTATAGGAAATCTTTATGAGGAAGTGACACCGAGACTTCAAATCTAGCCTCTGCAATCAGACAACATGAAGAAATAAAAGGTGTCCAAATCAGCCAGGAGGAGGTCAAACTTTCACTCTTCACAGATGACATGATATTCTATATGGAAAACCCAAAAGATTCCACCAAAAAAGTGCTAGAACTGATTCATGAATTCAGCAAAGTTGCAGGATATAAAATCAACACACAGAAATTGGTTGCATTCCTATACACCAACAATGAAGGAATCGAGAAATCAAGGAATTGATCCCATTTACAGTTGCACCAAAAACCATAAAATACCTAGGAATAAATCTAACCAAAGATGTGAAAAATCTATATGCTGAAAACTATAGAAAGCTTATGAAAGAAATTGAAGAAGACACAAAGAAATGGAAAAACATTCCATGCTCCTGGATAGGAAGAACAAATATCATTAAAATGTCGATACTACCCAAAGCAATCTACATATTCAATGTGATCCTTATCAAAGTAACACCAGCATTCTTCACAGAGCTAGAACAAATAATCTTAAAATTTGTATGGACCCAGAAAAGACCCTGAATAGCAAAAGCAATCTTGAAAAAGAAAACCAAAGCAGGAGGCATCACAATCCCAGACTTCAAGCTGTACTACAAAGCTATAATCCTCAAGACAGTATGGTACTGGCACAAAAACAGACACTCAGATCAATAGAATAGAATAAAGAACTCAAAAATGGACCCACAAACGTATGGCAACTAATCTTTGACAAAGCAGGAAAGAATACCCAATGGAATAAAGACAGTCTCTTCAGCAAGTGGTGCTGGGAAAACTGGACAGCGACATGCAGAAGAATGAACCTGGACCACTTTCTTACACCATACACAAAAATAAACTCAAAGTGGATGAAAGAGCTAAATGTAAGACAGGAAGCCATCAATATCCTCGAGGAGAAAGCAGGCAAAAACCTCTTTGATCTTGGCCGCAGCAACTTCTTACTCAACACGTCTCTGGAGGCAAGGGAAACAAAAGCAAAAATGAATTACTGGGACCTCATCAAAATAAAAAGCTTCTGCACAGCGAAGGAAACAATCAGAAAAACTAAAAGGCAACCAACAGAATGGGAGAAGATATTTGCAAATGACATATCAGATAAAGGGTTAGTATCCAAAATCTACAAAGAACTTACCAAACTCAACATCCAAAAAACAAATAATCCAATGAAGAAATGGGCAAAATACATGAATAGACACTTCTCCAAAGAAGACATCCAGATGGCCAACCGACACATGAAAAAATGCTCAACATCACTCATCATCAGGGAAATACAAATCAAAACCACAAAGAGATACCACCTTACACTTGTAAGAATGGCTAACATTAACAACTCAGCAACAACAGATGTTGGCGAGGATGTGGAGAAAGAGGATCTCTTTTGCATTGCTGGTGGGAATGCAAGCTGGTGTAGTCACTCTGGAAAACAGTATGGAGTTTCCTTAAAAAATGAAAAATAGAACTACTCTATGACCTAGCAATTGCACTACTAGGCATTTATCCATGGGATACAGGTGTGCTGTTTCGAAGGGACACATGCACCCCCATGTTTATAGCAGCACCATCAACAATAGCCAAAGTATGGAAAGAGCCCAAATGTCCATTGATAGATGAATGGATAAAGAAGAAGTGGGGGGCGCCTGGGTGGCTCAGTCGGTTAAGCGTCCGACTTCAGCTCAGGTCACGATCTCGCAGTCTGTGAGTTCGAGCCCTGCATCCGGCTCTGGGCTGATGGCTCAGAGCCTGGAGCCTGTTTCCGATTCTGTGTCTCCCTCTCTCTCTGCCCCTCCCCCGTTCATGCTCTGTCTCTCTCTGTCTCAAAAATAAAAACCTTAAAAAAATTTTTTTTTTTAAAAAGAAGAAGTGGTATATATATACAATGGAGTATTACTCAGCAAACAAAAAGAATGAAATCTTGCCATTTGCAACCACGTGGATGGAACTGGAGGATATTATGCTAAGTGAAATTAGTCATTCAGAGAAAGACAAAAATCATGACTTCACTCATATGAGGACTTTAAGAGACAAAACAGATGAACATAAGGGAAGGGAAACAAAAATAATATAAAAACAGGGAGGGGGACAAAATGAAAGAGACTCATAAATATGGAGAACAAACTGAGGGTTACTGGAGGGGTTGTGAGAGGGGGGATGGGCTAAATGGGTAAGGGGCATTAAGGAATCTACTGAAATCATTGCTTCACTATATACTAACTAATTTGGATGTAAATTTTAAAAAAATAAAAAATAAAGTTAAATTAAAAAAAAAGAAATGTAGTTCAGATTTCTGGCCTATTAGATAATCTTAGGAAAGTTGAAAGAAAAAAAGGGCAAAAATTAGGTCTTTAATGTTTTATGGCATGAATGAAGGTGAAAAGATTTGTTACAGGCTCAAAGACTTTTTCAGAAACAAATTACAAATGCCACCTGCTAAATTATTCCTGGCTTACAATATGACTTCTGGAAGAATGCTGTTAAGATCTGAAGAATTTAAACCATGTTTTTTGTGCCTTATGTAAATAGCTCTAGAGCATCCCAGAATGGTTTTTATAATTAAGTGAATGAAGCAATATTTACCAGAGCCATTTCCAAAGCCAGATGCCTCACTTCTTCCTCTTCATGTGCAATCCACACAAGACAACAAAGCAATAAGGGCCAGTGACTTTAATCACTAACATGAGGACACTCTGTGCCTACTCATCTTATATCCCACTAGATGTCTTGAATGATAATTACACTATCTCTATGAGGAACTGAGTTAATCACCATCAATCACTAACCATGTTAGAGTCTGAGCTTGTCTTGCTGGGAGGGGATGAGGTAGGAGGTACTCAGAGAAAAAGAAAAATGTAAAGCACTTAGTAGATAGAGAACTGGATTAAACAATGCTGCAGTAACTATTTTTACAGGAATATGCAACATTTTGGCAAGAACACCTCTGATACAAATTGTTACAATGGTCTTTGAGAGAGGCTATCTTTGAGTCATGTCTACAATGTAAAAAATTAGCATCCTGCATAGATACAAATTAAAAATCAAAGAATAAAAACTGTTCCATAGAACCACTGTAGGGCAAGATCAGATATTGGGGGCAGGCTATAATGTCCCTACATCCAAGTTATAATAACTAACTAACCTTAAATCTGCTTCTTGGGAGCACCAGGGGGCCAAAAAGTTTAAAAGCCCATAGTGGACCCACTTGGATTCTGTGAAAATAAGTAAAGGAAAACCTCATTCAAAACAGAGTCCAGAAGTCCTGAAGAAAGAGCTCTCAAGCATGTACCACTAATTGCAGCTTACTTTACATATCTTGGCAGGAGGAAGCTTATGTTACTACCCCAGCAGGAGGAAGAAGATTTTGTTCTAGCCCAGCAACAGCCCAGCCAATGAGAACTGCCACATCTTAGCCAATGAGAAGTCACCACAACCGTGAACACTCTCCTTTTCCTCCAATGAACTCTCATTCAAAACCCCCCCCCCAACTCCTCCCTTATCTCTCTAAAAGCAAAACCCTCTTTGTTCTCCAGACCTGTCTATAGTTCATTAAAGTTTGCATGTCCCAAACTGCAGTTGCTCTGCTGTTCCCAAATAGACTCATTTTGTTGATAAAATAACTGGCTACTTTATTTTTAAGGTTGACAATTCTGTCCATAGTGGAGCTCTGCTAGACACAGCCTAAGCTCTGAACAAGAGGAGGCTGTACAGTACCCAGAATTATGAGAATTGAGTAACAGATTGAACCACATTAAGCAAACTAATGGTCAATTAAATAGCTTTAATTTCAAGAATTTATCTAAGCAACAAGCTAGTATTTTTAAATACTCTCTTGCTTTTGAAGATGGCAACAAGGGGCACCCAGGTGCCCCAGTCGGTTAAGCGGCCGACTTTGGCTCAGGTCATGATCTCACGGTCCGTGAGCTCAAGCCCCGCGTCGGGCTCTGTGCTGACAGCTCGGAGCCTGGAGCCTGTTTCAGATTCTGTGTCTCCCTCTCTCTGACCCTCCCCCGTTCATGCTCTGTCTCTTTCTGTCTCAAAAATAAATAAACGTTAAAAAAAAATTTGAAGATGGCAACAAAATACTCCATTGTTTTAAATGTAATACAAAATATATCAGATTACTATTATAATTCTCACCATAACTCACTGCTTCAGTGTTAGTTTCCAGACACGCCAAATAACTTTTGTACCTACCTTCCTCTAGATTCTTCTTCCTCTGTCTTCCTTCTACCACTTCCTGATCCTGTTTCACCTGTAACCGACATTCCTTGCTTGGTTGCTTACACTTGGGGGGCAGGGTTGGGAGGGGAGAATTCCATAAATATTTCTGAATAAATATTTTATAACAAAAAAGTGAGGCTATCAAGCTAAATTTTGCTTATTTTGTTACACATGTAACTGTACGCTGATACTCTTAGCTAGAAGAGCTGGACTTTTATTTTCATACTTCATAATTCAAAGGAAAATTTTTTGCCTGTTTGTTTTGTGCTGCTACTCCCTCCAAACTCTTGTCTTTGATAGGAAGGGGGAGCAAGTCTCCCATGTCTGCAGTTGTGTTTTAAAGCTAGAAAAATTACCAGACCATTTAGTATTCAGAACACCACCAAGTGCCACTATTAAGAAGAGGAATCACTGTCAGTGTTAGATGTGGGTCTCAAGTCTTAATAGAAAAGCATAGATTTTGATTTGCAAGCCTTCAAAGAGGCCTGAAAGGCTGTCACTATATGCCAGCTGCTATTAGTCATGATGTCAAAACATATGCTTGCCTTATTGATGAAAATCTCAAGGTTTTGTCCATTAGAACATGAACTTGCACTTCTAATTGTAGCCCAACCCATTCATTTCTATGTACCCTCACCCACATACCCACATGGACTCCCACACATAATTATGCTTCACCCACACACATAATTTAATTTCTCACCCATATGTTAATTATATCCTCAACTTAGGCATCTAAATACACCCCCTGTCTTACATCTAATTACAGCCCCCCTCTTATGAATGTAATTACACCATTCAGCCACCCATCTAATTATGCCCTCCTTGACATATTTAATTGCACTGCCCACTCAAGGACCTAATTACATTCTAACCAGTGCATCAATTAAGCCCCCAACCCTCCAACAATATTCTTCAGATGCACATCTATCTGTACCCCACTTTATTATTTCAACTGAGGATTGACAACTTCCCATAAGTGAATTCCTAGTAAGCATAGTACCCAACTAACAAGCAAAATAATTACAAGATGCAGCTGAATCAAAAGCAGCTTTGTTCCTTTCCAGCAAAAAAAACAAATATGTATTTGTTTTTTCAGTCATTTAACTAGCCCCTTGGAAGTCCAAATTAAAATTTCTTTTGTTTTCTTACTTTGCGTGTGTAAGCATTTTTTATGATGAAAATATCTAGTAATTAGTTAATTTATTTCAGAGACTAATTCTTCTCATTACAGACATTTAATTATTGAACCTTTAAAACCATTATCCAAAACCTTGCCTGGGGATATATAAGTACTAATTATAGAATATTTCCATATCCACTCCACACAAAGAAGATTCATCATCCTTCAATTACATGAAAGTGAATTTCCAGAAAGCTGCTGCTAAGATTTGTATTCCTTATTCCATTAATAAAATTGTGATTTAAAAAAGATAAACTCAGTGTTAATATTCTTTCTACACAGGATGCATCTCTGGAAATTGAATGATGTGATATATTTATATGTTGGGTACTATTTCTCCAGTAAAATTTTTGATTCAATCCATTATAAAGAATAACACGCATTCCAGAGAGTATTATGCATTTTTCACATATAATCTGTAGTCGGGATACAACCTCTTGGAGTCAAATATTACATCAGTTCATGGGACCATTCGGTAGATTTATTAAATGATTCATAATCAACTCCCAGTTAACTGAAATTTGTTACCAACGTTGTTTCTGACCCATGAATGCCAAAGCAGTGAGGAAGGCCGTACCTCTCCTTTAGGCCAGAGGTTGGCCACATTTCAAAAGTTCTCAGACCTGGGAGATTTTTTTTGTGGTGGAAAGGAAAGGACTATGAAGGGCAAGGCCAATATTTCAAAGGTAGCGGCCAGTGATTCTAAGAAGAGCAAAAAATGGCGGCAGCAGCAGCAGCGGGAACCTTCAAGCTTCATGCCGTTACCGCATCTTGCATTCTCAAATCCCAATGTAGAGGTACCACCTCAAGAATCTTTCTCTGTACATACAGTGCATCTTCCTGTGGACGTGCATTGCCCTGGAGTCTACCTGCCTGCATCCAAACCCTGACTTAATGTTCCTTCTAGCACCACTGGCGACTTACTTAACCTCGGCGCCTTGGTGTTCTCATTCGTAATAATGGTACCCACCCCAGACAGTTGTTGTGAGGATTAAATGAGTTCTGTCTGGCACAAAGTAAGTGATCGATACGGTTATTTTATTTTTAATGGACCAACATTTTCTCATTTTCTCAGCAAGACAGCCTAGAAATCTTGGACTCACTGTTGCTCCTCTCTCAATATCATCACCCTATCACCTACCTCTGCAGAGACTATTCTGTTCTTCTCCTTCCACCCTCATTGCAAAATTGTTTAAATGCCTCATGACTGTCAGTCAGCTTCTAGTTCTGGTCCATCATCTATCCTTTCCTCTTACATGCTAGTTTTTCTCCAAAACAAAAGTGATGGTGTCACAGGTGTTTGTACATCTTCACACACATGAAATTATACACATTAACTATGTGCAGTCCTTTCTGTATCAGTTATCCCTCAATAAATCTTTAAATAAACAAAATCTAATGCAAGTCGCTCCCCTACAAAAGAAAAATGTACAAAATGTACTATGTTTGCCCCTCAACCACAGACCAAAACATTTGAGATCTTCATTGAGGCACTCAGGACCCACCAACAAACAACCCAAACTCCCTGTTCTTTCTTTTTTTCTCACCACGTCATCTGTATTCACACTCCATATTCCCTCCACATCACTTTACTTGCTGTGGTTCTCTTCCAACACAGCCTGAATTTCCTGTCTCCCTATGTTTGTTGAGGCTGCTACAATGCCTCCTCCCCTTCTTCCCCCCACTCTCCCTACCCTACTATCTACCTGCCAAGTCATTCTTCACCCTTAAGACCTATGAAGTGTCTGCAGGTATTATGTCCAATAAGATCCCCTGCAAGTTCAAGGATTGCTCAAAAATTGAAACAGATCGGAGGAACATTAGAATTCATTTATGCTCAATGAGTCATGAGAATTATATGTTAAAGCTGTGCACAGCGGCTTATAAATATATATGAAATTGAATCAAATCATTTCTTTAATACTTCAGAGACTTTCAAACTTATTATTGTTGATGTTATTTTGTCTGTTTCACAATGGAAGTCTTCTGCTGTTTTTTAAATAAGATCTTATGCAGAAAATCTCCATTAAAAAACAAAAATAGAAAAATAAAATAGAAGACCTTTTGAGGTTGAGATGGGCATCCCTCGGTTTTTCTCTTATTTCTGAAAGTGACACTTAGACACCGGAAGGAATTTGATGGTGCAGAAAACTACTAACCTAATCAAACTCTTTCTCCCTATCCCTCCCCCCAAAATGAAGAACTACAAATATCAAGCACATTTCAGGTAAGGACATGTGGCTAGTATTTACTGAGCTCCAACCAGCCATACACTAGTCACTATGAAGTACTGGGGCAAAAACTCTGACCCCCAGCTTAGTGTTTGTTACACCAAAATATGGTTTGAATTAAGACATCTATTTTGTTTTCAACTATAAATAGTCTACAATTACTCAGTAATGCAGCAGAGTGTTAAACTGTTAATCCAATTCGATAAAGTACCTGAACAACAGGACCAGGATCAGTTGCTGGCTAATTAACTATTAAATTATTAATTAAAAAAACAAACAAACCTAGCATTGTCTCATATATAACTATTCCATGGGGGAAAAAATGAAGCAATCAACCAGAGAATATTTTTTTTGAGAATAACTGGCTCTTTCTGCTTTCTCCCCTCCCAACTTTATAAGAAAAAGTATCTGTCATTCTTTCTTGTGAGAAAAAGGAAAAGAAGTTGTTTCTAAAGCATTCCTTCTTTCCTGGCATCTCTCCCTTAATCGTATCCCAGAACTAGCCCAGATAAGCCTCCAATCAGATGAATTTCATAGCCTCTAAGTTCTCCACTCATACTCTTACCTCTGCTTATTTTACCCTATCTGCTTGAGTCATCTTCTCCCCTTTTTTATAGTGTTGCCCACGTATGTCAGAATCACCCTAAAATGCATAGTAAAGATGCATATCCTTGGTTCTACTTCAACTGTGAGTAGACCGTGGGAGGCTGAAGTTGCCCTACACAATTTGTGTGCACAATAAGGTCTGTGACCCGCCAGATCCTACCAACTCTCAAATACAACCTGAAGTCTTCCTTCTCCAGAACTTTCCCTGACCTACCTTATTTCCTTATCTTCCGGGATCAGCATCCACAATCCTACCCACTGCCACAAAAAAAAAAAAAAAAAAAAAAAAAAAAACAAAAAACCCTACAGCAATGTCACTCCCTTTAACCCAACACTCTAGACACTTGGCATTTAGTACTATTTGCTACCCATTTTGTATATATGCTCACCCTCCACAAGTGGAGAATAAGCCCCTCAAGGGTATAAATCATGTCTTATAAAATCTAAAGTTCCAACATTATGTGCTGGACACAGTAAGTACACAGGTGTTTTGATTAATGGATTGATTCACCCAGAAATGCCAGGAATATAAGCCAATGAAGCAAATCTGTTAACTTTTTCAGACCACTGGTATAAAGGTTAAGAATACACAGCTGAGCTAATAGAGTCTGTCACATGGAGTTCCAAAATCAAATGCCTACAGAATGCAAACAGGGAGCATAAGTGGAGCAGAAGGAATACAACAGGGAGTGCTAGGGACTGGGGTAAACAAAGGACATGTGACAAAACCAAAAAGATCATAGCTCATAGTCTGTTGATGGGCATAGGACCTAGTGCTGCTAGATATTCTAATATTTTTTCTCTAAGTAATACTAAATTCTATGTGAAACCTCGTTTTTAATGTTGGCAATATACTTCTAATAATTTTTTAAACCATAAAAGCTGAACAAAATACATTTGAGAGCCACACTTGGCTCTAGTATTTTAAACTCTAGAACCCAGGCAGGGTCCTAGCCATCTTCCATGTATTCAGAGTGGGAGGTTAGAGATGAGTGTAAATCTTAAATTATTAAGAAAGATGTAGGAAAATGCACCTTTTAAGGAACTTTTAGCCCAAGACGGGGAAAGATTCTCTTCTTGCCAGGTCCACATGAAATAACAGGTCCTTTTTTAAGGCAGTTTGTGAAAATTCATTATTCCAAGAGACAGAAGGCAGACCACAGGTTTTTGAAGTCCCCTAATCTCCATTCAAAATATCATTGAGACTCAGATATTACCCACAGTGATTTCTCAGCCCTCTATGACTGAGACCTCTCATCCTAAACAGTTGTTTGTTTTCCTTTTTTTTTTTTAAGTTTATTTATTTATATTGAGAGAGAGAGAGCGAGCAAGAGAGAGAGAGAGCGCGTGCACAAATGGGGAAAGGACAGAGAGAGAGGAAGACAAAGAATCCCAAGCAGGCTCCCTGCTGTCAGCACAGAGCCGGATGTGGGGGTCGAGCTCACAAACCGAGACATCACGACCTGAGCCGAAATCAAGAGTCAGACAGTTGACCGACCGAGTCACCCAGACACCACAACAGTTGTTTTTTAAGCCAAAATGGCATCATCTTACTTATGCTGTTTAATAAAGTATTCTGGACATCTTTCCATTACTCTTAATGCCAGTGTACTATTTGACTGGATAGATGGTTCAAAACTTAACCAATTCCTTACTGTAAAAAGTTTAGGTTGTTTCCAATTTTTCGCCATGTTAAATAATGCTGCTATAAACATCTTTGAATTGTGGCAAATCCAGGAGGGTGAAGATGGAAGGCAGGACCAGCCCACTCTATTTTTTCCTTTGGTCGGGACAATAAAGCTTGCTTAATTTTATGTAAAGCATCGTGCAAGAGCCTCTTCAAGTCCACCTTTCAATGAAATTGTGTTTTCCTAGCCCATTCCACATAGGATTCCTCATGCTGTCACTGACCTGACACATATAACCTTGAGCACTTGTCCAATTATATCCTTAAGATAAATACTGAAATGTAGAATTGCTGGGTCAGATAATAAGCACATATTTAAGTCCTTTGATACACCTAACTAAATTACTTACCAGAAAAACTGTACCAGGTTCACTGGCCCCACTGTGCCTGAGAGCATGTTTGTCTCAACCTCTATATCTGGCTACCTTGAACAACCTGGGTCATATCAATAAAAGCTAGCAGGTGAGTACGTAAGAAAAACAATGGAAATCTCCTTATATACTCGCACAGCTATTTCAGACATACAGGGGAGAAACTTTATTGTGTTGTAATCATTCTATGATGTATTATTTAATCTGAGAGGAAAGGCAGTGTGGTTTAAATGGGTAAATTCACAGAGTTTGGCTTCAACAGGTCTGAGCACAAATTCTGACTCAGCTTGGAATCACAGTTTAGAACCAATTTTTAGCTGGGAGATCTGAACAAGTCACTTAACACGTCACAGCCTCAGTTTCTACATGTAAAATGGGGGCAATAATACAAGCCTTCTATGATAATACATGCACAACATAGAGCAAAAATCCTGGCACATAGTAAGTCCTTGGCAAACTATAGAAAAACTATAGCTTTAGAGTATACCCACACAACCTAATCAAATTACAAAAATGTAATGAACCCCCTCTTTAATTTAATTTTCTCTGATATATTTGATTTTTATTAATATTTCTTAGACATCTTACCTATAATGTTACATATTTAGAAACTGAATTAACTATTAAATGAACTTTATTATTTCTAACTTAAAATAAAAATGCTTTGGGGTGCCTGGGTGGTTCAGTTGGTTGAGCATCTGATTCTTGATTTCAGCTCAGGTCATGATCCCAGGGTCATGGGATCTGGCCCAGTGTCGGGCTCCACACTGAGTGTGGAGCTTATTTGGGATTCTCTCTCCCTCTCCCTCTGTCCCTCCTCCACTCATGCTCTCTCCCTCTCTCTCTGTAAAAATAAAAATAAAATAAAATATAAAATAATAAATAAATAAAATGCTTTGTTTCTTGAATTCTACATATGAGGGAAATTATATGGTACTTGTCTTTCTCTGACTGACTTACTTTGCTTAGCATAATAGTTTCAAGCAGTTTATATCCATTCATATATGTGCTTGTCATAAGACAATAATTAGTGAATTGAAACATCTTTGAGGGGTGCCTGGGTGGCTCAGTCGGTTAAGCGTCCGACTTCGGCTCAGGTCACGATCTCGCGGTCAGTAAGTTCGAGCCCCGCGTCAGGCTCTGGACAGATGGCTCAGAGCCTGGAGCCTGTTTCCGATTCTGTGTCTCCCTCTCTCTCTGTCCCTCCCCCGTTCATGCTCTGTCTCTCTCTGTCTCAAAAATAAATAAACGTTAAAAAAAAATTAAAAAAAAAAAAAGTAACATCTTTGAAAGGTCATTAAAATATCTCTTTCCTTTGACAAAACAGGCAGGAATATGCAATAGATAAAAGACTGTCTCTTCAACAAATGGTCTTGGGAAAACTGGAGAGCTACATGCAAAAGAATGAAATGGGACCACTTTCTTACACCATACACAAAAATAAACTCAAAATAGATTAAGAACCTAAATGTGAGACCTGAAACCATAAAAATTCTAGAAAAGAGCACAGGCAGTAATTTCTATGACATTGGCCATAGCAATATTTCTCTAAATGTGTCTCCTGAGGTAAGGGAAATAAAAGCAAAAATAAACTATTGGGACTACATCAAAATAAAAAGCTTCTGCACAGTGAAGGGAACAATCAACAAAACTAACAGACAATCTATGGAACAGGAGAAGATATTTGGAAATGACATATCCAATAAAAGGTTAGTATCCAAAATATATAAAAATCTTATAAAACTTAACACCAAAAAACAAATGATCCAATTGAAAAATAGAAGACAGGAATAGATATATTTCCAAAGAAGATATACAGATGGCCAACAGACACATGAAAAGATGCTCAACATCACTCATCATCAGGGAAATACAAATCACAACTACAATGAGATATCACCTCACACCTGTCAGAATGTCTAAAATAAAACACACACACACACACACACACACACACAAGAAACAGCAAATGTTGACAATGATGTGGAGAAAAAGGAACCCTCCTCATGCACTGTTGGTGCAAATGCAAACTGGTGCACCCACTCTTGAAAACAGTATGGAGGTTTCTAAAATAAATTAAAATAAAAATAAAACTACCCTAGATCCAGTAATTGCACTACTGAGTATTTACCAAAGAATACAAAAACACTAATTCAAAAGGATATATACACCCCTACATATATTGTGCATTATTTATAGTAGGCAAATTACGGAAGCAGCCCAAGTGTCTATCAACAGATGAAAAGATAAAGAACATGTGGTATATATACGTAAGGGAATATTATTCATCCATAAAAGAGAATGAAATCTTGCCATTTGAAATAACATGGACGGAGCTAGAGAATATAATGTTAAGTGAAGTAAGCTAGTCAAAAAAACCCACAAATACCATATGATTTCACTAATATGTGGAATTTAAGAAACAAACCAAAAAAAAGGAAAAAAAAAACAGAAACAGACTTAATTATAGAGTTACCAGAGAGCAGGTGGGTTGGGGGGAGGGGTAAAATAGGTGAAGGGGGTTAACAGTACTCTTGGCTTGATGAGCACTGAGTAAGAATTGTTGCATATCTGAGACCAATATAACACTGTATGTTACCTATACTGGAATTAAAATTAAAAACCTAATTAAAATTTTTTAAATATCTTTTTTTCTATTTATTTGGTCATATTCATTTGCATCCATTCTTTGTAGCCACCCTCTCTCTCTTGGAATTTTGGTAGCCTTTCACATGGACATAAGTCCATGATGTCTGCATTTCCCATAGATACATAGATTTCTTTTTTCTCTTTTGCACTTACCAGTAGGATTCTCAAGTAAATGAAGCTTTCGTTGTTCTGACGGCAGTAGCTTTGATGGACCATTTGGCTCACATATCCCATAATTGACGCAGTGAGAAAAAAAAAATGTACATTCACAGGGTGATTTTGGAGGCTAGCATGATTTCCTTTCAAGTGTACTAAGTGTAACGCCAAGCCCCAAGGAGGAACTGGCAATAGAAAGTTCGGGGTTGGCCAATTTAATCCTCAACACTTCTCAAGCACTTTGCAGATGGAACAATAACAATATAGAGTCCATATTTATACACATAACATAATACATCAAATCATGTGTCAGTCATCCTCTAAGTGCCCAGGTCATGGAAACAGCTCTCAAGTCATGGAGGACATATCAGTGAAGCATACAAATTACATAGTCAGAGATTCTGCCACTTACTAACCAGGTGACCTTAAGATGGTTACTGAACCTCTTTTAGCCTCAGATTTCTCTTCATTATAATGAGGGTAAATACAAGAAACTACCTCCATGGAGGTATTAAGAAAATTAAATAAGGGATAATTATAAAAAATGTCAAGCCTGGTATTTAGAAATCATTCAGTAAATATTAGCTACTGACATAGCTAATCAGTATACTTTAAAGCATGAAAATTCCAATAACCAGATTGCTCTACTCTCTTCCTTGTTTTCTGTTATTTTTCCAGTTCCCTCTTCCCACATCTGCCTATCCTGCCCCCATTCACTATATACCCACCTCCACTGTTCCACTCACAGCTGCTCTCAATCATATGGAAACGTGATTCACCAAGATTCCCATGGTTCAACACAACTTAAAACACAAAATTTGTGTTTCCTTCAGACACTCTTTTTAAGGACATGACACTATCTGTGACACTTTGTTACAACTATTTTTATTAATATGTTAATAGTTTGCCTTTTTCCAATAAAATTTCCCAGCCCTTACTTCATGCATCTCACATCTTAAAAACCCTTACCACTATTTATTTCCCTAAACATAAATCATTTTAATCTTCTAATTATTTCCTTGCCTTTACTTGTCCATTATGGAAATGGTCAGCAATAAAGTTACAAAATGTCTTAAGAATGTAATGATTGTCTGTGCTCCAGGGTGAGTCGGTTGGTTAAGCATCAGACTCTTGATTTTGACTCAGGTCACAATCTTATAGTTGTGAGATCGAGCCCCAAGTTAGGCTCTGCATTGGGCATGGAGACTGCTTAAGATTCTCTCTCTCCCTCTCCCTCTGCCCCTCCCCTGTTTGTGCTCTCTTTTTTAAAATAAATGAATAAATAAATAAATAAATAAATAATTTATGATTGTCATTTACTTTTAATTTTTGACCTGTTCCATTCTTCCTTCTGAATATTGCACAGCATTTCACTACTTCTGTTATTACAAGGCCATTTCCACGAAATGTGATTATGATGTGAAAAAAAGAAGTCTTAGATAATTAATTTATATCTTTTACTAATTTCCAGAAAAGTCACGGAGTTTTTAAGTCAAAGGATGATTGTTCCAACTGCCTACACTGCATAGTAATCTAGCGACTATAATCTGTCTGAAATTTTTTTCCTCTTTAGATTTCTAAGAGGTTAAAAAACTATCACTGCCTCTGGCAAGAGGTTGTTTGGAAGCCATATTAATTGGCTTGTTTCCTAAACCTATTGGCTCCCATAGTGCTACAAAAACTAAAAAATGTTTTCCTTTGGTAGCTGAGCCAAGATAACTTAAAAACAAGCAGGGAAGCAGTATATTAATTTAAAAGATGGTGGTATTATATTAGCCATGATTTCAAAATACAAATCCCACACATTCATTTTGTGGGGAAATTAGTGCAGGGATATCTGATGGGTAAAAGACTGAGGAATACAGAGAGCACCATGGCTTCAATACAGGGCCTGGAGTCTGGGGGTGCCAACTCATGACAGGGAGGAGACCCAGAAGTCACCCCAGCTCTCAGCTCCATCACTGCTTACACCATTTAGTTCCAACTAGACAGGGCAGAGACTGGCCAAGTTGAAATCTCTGATAGTGATTTTAAATCTCCAGAAAGAGCAGCAATTTCTCCGCTGTGGTGTCTCATACCTGGGACCCTGCATTGATAAATAACTACACAAGGGCAAAACAACTGCAGTAATAAAAGGGGCTCATTGTAACCCTGTTGGACCATCTCCACAGTCTTAAGGTCCAGTCTAAGACAGTTATTCTAAGGTTTCCCAGAGCAGATTGCTTACAACGTGGGAGATAATGCACTCCAAGCCTCTATATTTACACGAAAACATCTATCAGAATTACAGCTAGTGATTTTATATAGCAAAACCAATCAGCCCATTCAATCATTCATTCATTCATTCCACTAAAATTTACAATCTCCATTATGCCCCAGGTATTAGGTTGATAATTGAAATCCGACAGCTCCCTATCTCCCCAAATTAAACACTGTTCTTGGGGAGCTTTCCAGCTAGTGAGAGAGAGAAAGAAAGAGAGAACCTTGAATCAAATACTTAAACTGAATATAAAGTTGCAAATGAGAGGTATCTGGTGCTTAGGAGGAAGGTCCCTCTGAGAAAATTATACTCAAAGAGATCTAAGGGATTAACATAAGTGAACCAGGTAGAAGGAAACAAGCATCTCCCAGAAAAAGAGACAGTGTGTTGAAAAGCTCTAGAGAAAAAGAGTCTAGTGTTTATAAGGAGCTGAATCAAGACAAAGTGTAAAGAGTGACAGGGAACACTATGGAATTGCATGCTGGAGCTGCAGACAGGGACCAGATCAGGAAGAGCCTCATGGGCCTTGAGGAGATAGTCTCATTCTGAAATCAATGGGAAGCTAATCAAGGGTTTTGAGCAAAGTGATGGCATTATCTGATTTGTATTTTAAAATGCAAAGACTACAGTGTGGAAATGGACTGGAGAGGAAGCCAGATTAGATACAAGAAGGCCAATAAGAGTCAATTGCAAAATTATAAGAGGTCACTGTCACCTAAAATAGGATGGTAGAGGCAATGGGGGAAAATAACAATAGATACAAGAAAGAGAAAGAAATGATCTTCACAAACTTCAAAATGTCCTTCAGCTTTATTCAATAACAATTTCTTAATAATATATGTTTTCCCGATGATCCAGCAATTACACTACTAGATATTTACCCAAAGGATACAAAAATACTAATTCGAAGGGATACATGCATCCCAGTGTTTATAGTAGCATTATCAACAGTAGCCAAATTATGGAAAAGAGCCCAAATGTCTATCAACTGATGAATGGGTAAAGAAAATGTGGTATATTTATATAATGAAATATTAGCCATAAAAAAAGAAATCTTGCCATTTGCAATGATGTGGATTGAGCTAGAGTATTATTCTAAGTGAAATAAGTCAGTCAGAGGAAGACAAGTACCAAATGATTTCACTCATATGTGGAATTTAAGAAATAAAACAGATGAACATAAAGGGGGGAAAGCCATAAAACAGACTCTTAACTATAGAGAACAAAGTGAGGGTTGATGGAGGGGAGGTGGGTGGGGGATGGCTGAAATAGGTGATGACTATTAAGGAGGGCACTTGTGATGAGCACTAGGCATTATATGATAAGTAATGAATCAGTAAATTCTACTCCTGAAGCCAATATTACACTATATGTTAACTAACTGGAATTTAAATAAAAACTTGAAACCACCTAAATAGATAGATAGATACATACATACATACATACATACATACATAAAATAGGGGCGCCTGGGTGGCTCAGTCAGTTAAGTGTCTGACTCTTGATCTCAATCTCAGCTCAGGTCATGATCTCACTGTTCGTGAGTTCAAGCCCTGCGTCAGGTGGGCTCTGTGTTGACAGTGTGGAGCCTGTTTGGAATTCTCTCTCCCTCTCTTTCTGCCCCTACCCTGCTGGTGTTCTCTCTCTCAAAATAGATAAATAGATGATAGATAGATAGATAGATAGATAGATAGATAGATAGATAGAGACAAACCCTCATCATAAAAATAAATAATAAAAAATATATGTGTTTTTACAGTGTATAAGAATAACAAAACAAAAACAAAGTAACTACATATCTAACACCAAAGCTGTAGCTTAACTTTAAAACTGTATGAACTTGTCGTCTCAAGATTAGGATGAAGTTCTGAGCACCAACAGAACTGTCATTTTGACACGCCATCCAACACCCTGCATTACTATTAATACCAGACCCTCCCCCACTTCTAATGCTGTTGCCTGTGAGCAACTGGTCCTGGGTCATTTTGGCCAGGAGCACCTCCCTCCCAAAGAAATAGACTGATGCGTGTGGTTGTAAAAGTTTTGAAAGATTAGCCATCCATTCTATTGTTCATTCAGCACGTTTTCGTTTACCACCTGCTATGCTATGTGCCAGGCACTGTCAAGGTTCTGTCCTCAAGGGGCTCACAGTCGGCTGAGCAGAAAGAATGTGAACAAATAATTGTTATTCGGTAGTACAGTCACAGAGATATATACAAATTATGGGGGTTAAAAAGAACAGATTTTTAATCAACATGGCAAGGCATGAGAGATTTAGGAGAGAGAACTTGGAAGGTTTTATGTACATTAAGATGCTTTAGCTGGATCTTAGAAGATAAATAAGAATTCATCAGATAGACAAGGAAAGGAGGGGCATTCTGCAAGGGGAAAACAGCATGTGCAAATGTGAAAAGGAATTGAAAAAGCACAACTTGTTCTGGGAAATGTAAGTCACTTGGTAATTACAGAGTATAAAGTAATGAGGAGCAGGAGAAAGAAGGTGGTGGTAATTAATAAATTTAAATTATCTTACATTCTCTGAGAGTTCAGATCATGAAGGTCCTATGTGCCATCCTACAAAGTTTGAACTTCGTGCTATATGTGCTAAACAAGAAGGGTTAATTTGCCCAAGACTGACTGGCTACGGTCCAGAAAAGGAAGTGGCCTCCAGTAAAATTCTATGGAAACCAGCAGTGGCCCGGTGCTGAAGTCCCACAATCCTGGCCAACAGCAAGGCCAGGATCTCAGTATTCCTATCATGCCAGGAAAGAGGATAGATCTTATCCAACCATGAGCTGATTGATACATCCTCTTCTGGTCAAGATGCATCTGCAAGGTTTGTTCCCATACTGCCAGTCATGGCTCCAGACAGCTTTCCATTCATTACCCATGGACACTGAGCTGATAAATCAGGTGAAAGCCAAGGTTCCACCATATCTCAGTACTATTATATCACACCAGTCTTTGAATTACACCAGTGGAGGGGTTAGTGCATCCATTCCTAATTGGACAACTAAAAAGCCCAACCCTGTTTCAGGTTCCCTTTCCTGGAGTCTAGAACACCTAGAATTTCATCGTTTCTAATCATAAAAAGGCAACAGAGTATCTGCTAGTTGCTACTTCACCTTCTCCATGAGTTTTCCCCAGTAAAGACTGTTCCGGCAGGTTTGGGGAGCGTGTTGTTTGGCCACGTGCTCTTGCATCCATGGCGGACAGTGAGGAGTGACACAACAGAGGTAAACAGACTTACATTTTATAACCACAATGTTGGCAGTAGGGTGAAGGATGTTGCAGTGAGGCAAGTTCGTTAACAGTGAAACTATTAGAGAGTTCTTGAATTAGTCCATATAATGTTGATAAACCTCAAACATGGTGGTAGAGAGATAAGAAACGAAGGAGAAAATTCAAGAAATATTTATAAAATAAAACTGGATCTGAATAGTGGTTTAGTACGGAGGATAGATTCAAACTTAAGCCCCAGGTGTCCAGCTTAAGTGACTGAGTGGGTTATAGTGTCATTATCTGGGACAGACAATAGAGAAAAAAAGCAGGATGGGGAGGGCTGGAGTTGAATTCTGACCATGTGACAGGTAGGGACGCTCTAGGCCACTGAAGATAATACCCAGTGGGAGAAGGAATTGAGTCTGTTTTTACTCCATTTTACCATTATTTCCCCAGGAACTAGCACAGCCCTTAGCACCCAGCAGCAGTTGCTCAATAAATACCTGAAGGAATGGTTGAAAATTTATTTTATAGAGAATTATCAAAATTTTAGGAAAGCATAGTTTTGCTGGTCTCCATTTTCATGAAGGTGGTAAGTCCAATGTGAAAGGAAATTTCTGATGCATCAAAGCCTTATTTTACATTAAATTTCAACTCTGACTTTATTTTGTAGATTCCTGATTTGTTCTACATTTAATGGGTTATACAGAAGTACTATATTTTTTCCTGGGTCCCTTAATATCACAGGCCTTTGTATTTGAAGAAACCCTCCAACAATCCTCATTTCAGGTATCTGGAAGTACCTGACAACTGTAGTTATTTCAGTTCCTATTGACCTTGTGTGTTGCCCTCAAAGTTCAAGTCGGGCTATAACAAAAAGAAACAATTGGTAAATTTAAATTATGGTTTCAGAATTCCAATACTTTGTGAATAGGCTATCATTTGAACAGGTGATTAGATGCAAAATGTATGTAAAATTGGATTAGACTGAACCCTAGGGAAAGAAAAATTTAAGCAAAATAATTAGATTATGCATATTTTATAAGAAGCTGTTAGCCAGTGCTTTAGTAGTAGCAAAACACCTCAGATAAAAAGATTTTTAGGGGTGCCTGGGTGGCTCAGTGGGCTAAGTGCCCAACTCTTGGTTTCTGCTCAGGCCATGATCTCATGGTTTCATGAGTTTGAACCCCACATCAGGCTCTGCACTGACAGTGTGGCATCGGCCTAGGATTCTCTCCCTCTCTCTCTCTCTCTCTCTGCCCCACTCACACTGTCTCTGTTTCTCACAAAATAAATAAATAAAAACTTTTTAAAAAAAGGATTTTTAAATACATTTGATTTGCAATTGGCTTTTTCTCGGCACCTTTTCTTTTTTTCTTAGCAAAGAGCTAACACTCCCAAAGCTGGGTAGATAGAAAAAAATATTTAGGGGGAAAAGTCCTAGACGTAATAGTTTTCAGATATAAAATGTTGGTTATCCCCCAAAAGCACACCGTTTCCTTTACAGAAAGCAGAAGTGAGCCACACCCCATCTCACCTACTACATGTCTCCACCACGCTTATCTGCCCACCTATTTTTCTAACAACCTGCGGACATAATGTCTTAATTGACAATCTGCCCAGATTCTCTCCTTCACTTAGCTTCTGCTGCCTCCATTCTGCAGTCTCCAAAGAGCTAAGCATGGGAGACAACTTAATGTTTCTGTCTGAAAACAGACAGAAAATCAGAAAACAGCAAATCTGTAGATTTAGCCTGAGCCCAGGGAAATGCGGGTCAATCCTGGCCATTAGGGGAATGGTTTGGCAAAGTGGTCAGACACAGCTGTGGAAATCTCCATCAAGTTATGCTTGTGGTCTTCAAACCTAGACTTTGAGGTGTGGCTCTGGGAACTTGGCTTCTGTCTTATTTTCAAAACACTGCCTCAGGTTGCCTTTCCAGATTATCAGGGCCCAGCTCATGTGCAGTCCCAGAACCATGTTTCAGCCTGTTCTCAAAAAATAGTCCCTAATTTTGACCCCAATGCTGGGGATCCCCAGCTTATTCCCTTGAGTGGCTGCCTTGACTAAGTGATCCATTCCAAAGCCTGTAGGAGGGTGGGCCCTGCCTTCTTCTGGCGATTACCTCTTAGAAGCTGCCAATTGCCAAAACCTCCAGCCTAGAAGGTGGGAACTTCAAGTCCATTGCTATCCTCACCCCCGCCTCTTCTCCCATCCTGGTTAGCAAGTCTACCCAGAAGTCCAGAACCATGCAGATCACAGAATATTATTAGTCAGGCCATGAGGGATGATGACAATATTGTGCTATCTCCCATGTGAAAATTACAGGCCAATTAGCAAAAGAGAGAGCGAATTAAACAGATACAAACATTAAGAAAATGTTCTCTGTACTCACTGGTGTCTTGTCATTCCCTGACCAAATTAATTAAGCCAGAGAAGGTCAGTGTTGATATAATACCTCTCGATAAGTTAATCAAATGTATCTTTATGCATTTAAGAGATGACTTAAATATAATTAAGAAGTACAAATAAACATATCAATAGTAGAAATGAAACAGAGGCCTACTGGTATGCAGATGCTCAGAACTAAACCAAAATAGGATGGAAATTCCCTTCTACAGCTGGACCTTTGCCTATAAGGACCAAGATGAAGAAACCAACTGGAAAAAAAAAAAAAAAAGGATATACAAGCTTTTTCTGCAGGAAAACACTCTGTCACGTCACCAAACCTAAGAAGAAAATGTTATAGGGAATATTAACACCTCCTGAAAAAAGTTATCACTCCCATCAGACCTACTGAATGAGATTTGACTCAGCGGTAATTGGTGTCATGCATCCTTTTCAGTTGTTCCCAGGAAGCTAGAAGACTGAGCCATAATCAGTCACTGTGCTAAACTGTGCACACTGGCAAATATTTTAGAAAGGCCTGCACCCTGGCACAATAGACCATTCCTTACATTTAATTTTCATTTTGTTCTCAAACATAGACAGCCTGTGAATTTTCATTGAATAAAGGTCTAAATTTGTAATTATTTCTACATTTGAAAGACAAGGAAACTTAGAGTTTACCTTCAAGCTACGCTGTGGGGCAACTCCATGACCTCACTTCTAATCATTTGCTTTCCTTCCCTACAAAAGTAAGAGCTACTTGGAAGTCCCGTGACTCTTCACTCTCCTTATCTCCTCAATTACAGAGCAATTGGAGGAACACTGGATATGAACCCATTGTTTAGATATCCAACCTTAACTCACTAAAAAGTAATCATTTATCTCACACTGCTTATCATAATTAGTATCCAAATATAATGATGCAGATGTACAACAGGTAGAGTCTGTAGCAATCTCCACTACTACTTTGTATATCTCTAAATCCCCAATGCAACAGATTTATCTCTTCTAACTACTCACCAGACTGGAAAATTAACTCGACTCCTTTTCTAGTTGTGTTTTTTTCCTTCCATTGGTTTCCAGTATTACCAAAATGCCAAAGAAATGCTTGCATGCCATAAATGCTCTAGCAGATAGTAACAGTAACATTATCATATGTTTGTAGACAGCCCTCATTACAAAGCACTTTTAGAGCCATAATCTCATTTTAACCTTTTCGTAATAACACTGATGTATGAAGACCAGGTATTATTTATGTCTTGAACTGAATAAAATGGAGGCTGGCAACAGTTACATGACTTGTCTGGAATCATAAATATCATATAAAAGCCAGGTCTAGAACCCAGATCTTTGAATTCCATTCCCTTACACAGTTCTGTAATGGTGGCACTCGGCCAGGAGCAACAGGATAAATGATCTAAACTATTTAATGGTAGTGGGATCAAGTTCTGGATTCCTGTAATAAAGCAGGATTGTTCAAGGAATAACTTGCTTCCCTTTGAGAACCTGGATTTCTCTATTACAGATGCAATATTGTGATTTATGAGAAATATATATATTTCATCATTCAGATGACCAAAAATATTTCTCATACATATTTCTTCATCTACAGGTCCTAACTCACAGTTCCCAAAAAGCTTGGAATCTCCTGAGTGGTAAGAGCATTGGCAGCACCTGTTACCCTAATATTTGGTCTCTTGCCCTCAGTTCCCGAAATCCTTTCAGAGTCATAAAGATGAATGGATTGCTTGTTATTCATAAGAAGCCCCTTTCCACCACAACTGTGTTTACGTTAATGAGGTGACTTTTAGAAAGCACCTAAGGATGAGGGATGGCTGCCAGAGAACCAACCATGAATAGAGGACTGGAACTTTCAGACCCACGCCCAGATTTCTGGGGAAGGGAGAGAGGCTAGAGGTTGGATCAGTCACCAATGGTCAATCATTTCATCAATCATGTCTATGTAATGAAGCCTCTACTAACCCCCAAAAGAATGGGGTTCAGAGAGCTTCTGGTTGATGAACTAGAACTCCTCCACCTGCCACCAGGCAGGGCCCCAAGTGTCACAAGAACAGAAGTTCCTTTGTTGGAGACATCACCCTATGTATCTCTTTATATGGCAGTTAGTTGATTCGTACCCTTTAATATCCTTTGTAGTAAACAGGTAATCTAGTGAGTAAACTGATTTTCTGAGTTCTGTGAGCTGTTCTGGCAAATTAATCAAACTCAGGGAGGGGGTTGTGGGAAAGTGTGATTTGTAGCCATTCAGTCAGAAGCACAGGTAACAATTTGGACTTGGAAATTGGGGTCTGAAGGAGAGGCTGGTCTTGTGGGACTGAGACCTTTGTCTGTGGAACGTGATGTTATGTCTGGGCAGATCATGTCAGAATTGATCCAAATTGGAAGACACCCAGCTGGTGTCTGAGAATTGCCTGGTAATGTGGGAAGCCTCCACATACACATGTTGGAGTTGAGTCCAGGAAACCACTTCATAGAAATAAAAATAATATAACTGGTCTTATTTCTCCTTTCTTTGTAGAGCACTAGGGAGCTCAAAGTCAAAAGGAAACTACAGTTCTAGAGTGGAAACTAGTTTCAGAGGGAAGCTAGAGTACCGTATAGGACCTCGCAGTCTGCATATCTACACTCTATTTTCTTCTCTCAAATACCTACAAAAGAAATTTCTCCATTTCCTCTAAGAGTGTTCATACAACAGAAGTGAAAAACCATTAAATGGTTTCAAGGTGGCTGAGTGATAAAAATGAACAACTAATTCACTAGAACCGATCTCTTTTTAAGAAAATGAAAACAAACAAGCAAGATAATAAATGATGAAAGGTTTGAGATCATATAGGCCAGGTTCCAGATCCTGGTTTTTCCACCTACCAAGTCTGGAAATTTCAGTAAGTTTATTAACCCTTTTCAGTCTGTTTCACCCATGAAATGCGGATAATAATAACATCCATACAGAGCTTCTATTAGGATAGCATGAGATAACATGAGACAGGATAGGTCAGCACATGAAGTGCATTTGCCTAGAGCTGAAATACTGAAATTCCCAGCAGCCTCTCTTGCAACTAGACATGCCCACATGATTTAATCCTGACCACTGATACATCAGCAGGGTATGTCCATATTTCCTCTTCTCTTTCCTCCTTCTTCCTACTGGGATCCTGGACCAAAACTGGAAGGTCCCTTGGCTATCAGCTAAGGATGTTCAAGCATCAAGATAGGAGCCTGGGAGCTCAATGGCATTGTACAGGCATCACTTGGCCCTCAACTACTCATCTGCTAATTCCTTATTTTTGGAGATAAATGAACACCCATTCAATTAAGCCTCTGTGTCAGGTTTCTGTTATAAAGGAGCCAAATGTAAGCCTGACAACAGGAACCCAACACAGACTTGGCAAAGATCTATGCCCACCAAACATTAGTCTCCTTACTTTCCTTCCAGTCAAAAAGGTATGTGTTTGGAAAATTATCACAATAATATTGATAAGTAGAAAAATCAAGTTACCAAATGCTGTATATTATACAGTATAATCCAAATTTCATTAGGAGGAAAAAATATTACTGTGAGAGTCAGGGATATCCAGGGGCTTAGATGATTCTATTAAGCACATTACTGTGAAGAGGGGGGAAATGTGTATTTTCATTTTAACAAATATAAAGCCATTTGGACAAAACTACTTCAGAATGTCCTGCTGAGTTTCCCACAGGCCAAGGGCAATGTGGGTCCAGGCTGAATGGAACATGTCAGAGAGCTTATGGCAACCAGAAGACCTGGAAATGAGTGTCTGTCTGGGGTGTATTAATGATGCTTTGTGATTCTTTACAAATGGCCTTGGGTGGATATTCTAAGAAAAACTGGCCAGTCTGGTTTGTGATTTATATCACATGACTATTCAGCACGATATAAGAGAATGGTGAGCTGACCATGTTTTTATTATACCAAAAGGAAATATTTTTCAGATTATAACTGCACAGTTGTGGTTTCTAACATTCCTGCTGCTCCTTTGCTCATTTCCAAGGAAATTTATGCTTTTTTCTGGGCATAAATATGTTTTAGGTCAAAATAGTATCCATTTAGGCAATATTTACACACATGGGACCATGCATGCTTAAAAGAGACAGTGTTTGGCAAAGCAGGAAGGAAATGGGGACCCAAGGGATATGGGTATTCTCAAAGTGGGAACACTTACCATCACACTGTCCCCTCCAAACACACACACGCACACACACACACACACACACACACACACAAAGACACAGAATATTCTAGAAAAACCTATGTAAGGGTTAAAATTAAGCCCTTTAAGCCTAATAATATTCAACAAACATTTCACCAAAATACATTTATAGAGTCATTTGGAAATAGCTGCATCAAAATGTCCTGCTTGGTCTCCAATTGTTCAAGCAAGGGCACTGCAGTGAATCACCCCAGGTGGGACAAAGGCAAAGAGTCCTAGGCAAACACGAGGAGCTGGAAATGAGTATCTATATCAAGTGGGAAGCACCACACTAGGCCCAAAACTAAAAAACTACTCTTGTTACTCAAAAGCTCACAAAATGGTATTGAAATCAGCAGATAAGGGCTTTTAGAAAACTGCAATATGTAGATATATAGTTATGTAGATAAGTATGAGGTGGATTTGAATGAATTTGATAATAAAACTACAGGAAGTTGTGGGAGGTCCAAATAAGAAACAACTAATTGTATGGGGCACCTGGGTGTCTCAGTTGGTTAAGAATCCAACTCTAGATTTTGGCTCAGGTCATGATCTCACAGTTCAAGAGATCGAGCCCACACTGGGCTCTGAACTGACAGTGCGAACCCTGCTTGGGTTGTCCCTCCCTCTCTCTGCCCCTCTCCTGCTTGCTCTTTCTCTCTCTCTCTCTCAAAATAAATAAATAAATAAATAAATAAATAAATAAATAAATAAACAAAATTTTAAAAAAAGAAACAACTAATTGTAATCAAGAAGATTCAATATGGCGTCTCAAAGCACACTGGATCTCAATAAGACGCTCCCTGGATCCCCCAGCCTTGATTCAGGACCTGCTAACTTTGCATACCACACATAAGATCTTGTAGTGCATCTTGGCAACAACCACAGCAACAGCAAAAAAACAGTGGATAAAGGTAGGAGAAGGAATAATAACAATTATGATGGATAACACATACGAGCATTTAGGAGAAAAGTATAATATATAATTGAAATTAGCACATTAAGGGGAGCATAGGTGGCTCAGCCAGTTAAGGGTCTGACTCTTGATTTTGGCTCAGGTCATGATCTCATGGTTTGTGAGTTCGAGCCCAGCATTGGGCTCTGCGCTGATGGTACAGAGCCTGCTTGGGATTCTCTCTCTTCCTTTCTCTCTCTCTCTCTCTCTGTCTGCCCGTCCCCTGCTTGTTCTCTCTCTCTTAAAATAAATAAATAAACTTTTTAAAAAATTAGCATATTGATATAAAATTATACATCTGAGTTAGAGACTGAGTGATTTGGCATTATTTTGCTGAAATTCGGGGAAAGAAGCAATGCTTCGTTCAACTGACAAATCGAGCTGAGCCCACTCAGCTGCATTTCTGCTTAACCAGCACACACAACTTTCTTCCCACTGGAATATGAATGAAGCTTATCAATTAACTGGTAACTTAGCTTCCTGATAACAAAGTAGAACAATTTCACTAAGAAATAATAATGGAGTGAGGGCACAGGGATATACATCATCCTTTTTATTGATGCAAACTGATCTTCCAGGATTTCTATAAATTAGTAATTTGAGAATCTCAGTAACTTAAAAAAAATCTTCTCGTTGAATTAGTTTAGCCCTTTGTAATGACTGTGCAAACACACAATGATGTAATGACGTCTGCTTCCTTAAAAAAAAAGCATTTTTCCTTATTATTCAGGGATGGTTTCTTGGTCTTGCAACCAGCATAAAGAGGCACAGAATTCATGTGCGCACACTTTAAAAAGCAAATGTTTCCTGCTATCTTCCTGCTGCAATTGACAGATAAGATGGGAGGCTACTTTGTATTTCTTTAATCATCTCCTTTCTTCTAATCTATTTGCTAGCACAAAGTTAGAAGTCAGTTGGGATGACTGAAAGCCCTCATGTATAAAAAGACTATTTTGGATTTCTTTTAAAATTTTTCTATTTGATGAGCTGTTAAAGAAGATTGCTTCCTTATCTTTTTCAATTCATGGCAAGCTGATATCAGGTTTTGTACATAAAGGATACTGTGGATTGGCTTCTTCGCCCCTCTTCCATCTTTCTTCTAGCTTCTGGCTGAAGCTTGATTGTTTTAAAAACTGCCTCTCCTGGACTTTGTTGCAACTAATGTTCCAGATGCAAACTAATCTTACCCATTAGATGCACTTGAGGGATATTTGGAAAGAGAAGATGAATCAGAACCCATCTTACTGTTTCTGTCACAGACAGTTGTGACCATGTTAATGGCAATGGCAGCGGCAGCTGGGACCTTCTAATCTCTAAACCACAGTTATGGCGGTAAATTCCTGAACTAAGTAATTCCAGGACCCACCTTTTGACTCCCACTTCTCCACTCTTCTGATGCTTTTTTAAGCACCTAATTTCCAATAATAAATATATTTCTGCTAAAAATACCTAGGAAGATTTCCATTCCCTGCCTTAAACCCTGACTAATGCAATTATATCCTTCATTTCGCAGTCTGAAGATGCAATGATATGAACCAGGACAACATTAACACCTAATGTTTACATGTGCTTTGTGGTTTCCAAGTACATGGACATGCATTATCTAAACTGATCCTGACCCCAACTCTGAGGTGTTAGGATAGATACTGCTCTTCCCACTGTACAGATGAGAAAGCTGAGTCTCAGAAGAGTTGGGTGACTTAGCAAGGCCTTTAGGTAGTTAGAAATGGAGAAGAAATTCAATATCACATTTTACGACTCTTAGTCATTTCCTTTGACACTAAGAAGACTCCCAAGGGCAAATAAAGAAGAGAAAGAAAGCACATGGGTGATGGGAATATATTCAACTTTCTATTTCCTACTTTAAAAAAAACATTTTAAAAAAACTTGTCATTAGACACTAAAACCATTAAGTTAGACTAAAACACCTACAGATGAGCTAGCAGAGATGGGCTATTTCATAGAGAGTGTGTCTTTGGCTCTGGTAGAGCTTTGGGTCTGTGCCTCCTTTGAAGACTCTTTGCTATTAATACAGATATATGAAAGTTTCAGCCCTGTTTTCCAATTCTCATGGTGAATTCCCTTTCTGCATGATCATCTGGCCAAACCAAGAATGGACTGAAGACTTGGGGGGGGGGGCCAAGCTTCATTTCTCGATTTCTCCCTAATGGCGGTTTCACCTAAGAACCACCGCCCCCCTCCTCCAACTAGGGCTCCCTAGAAATAAAGATTTCTCTATTTTTCCCTTTCACTGATACATTTTAGTAAAGCATTTGATTGGAATGCTCAGGAAACAAAGAAGAAAAACCTTACATAAACAAGGCTTCATTTAGACCACTTCAAACGTGGTTGAATTCCTTCTCTCCATTTCCACCACCTCCACTTCAGAGCAGTGTCTGACCACAGGGTTAAGATCCAAGAGCTCTAAGAAGCAGACTCCTTCTGCTGGGGAGCATATGGTCCCCAGTCCCTGAGAATAATGCCAGTCCTAAGAAAACATTCCAATATTGCAAATCTTCAAGATCATTCCACAGCCAACCTCAAAACACTAGAATTCCACAATTCCTGACTTTGCTTCCTTCTCTGCTTGCTTTCTTCAGTCTCATATGACCCAAATCAGAAGGGCTAGGAAAACTATTACTCTGTGATAGCCTACTTCTGCCCTTGCATGAAAATGTTTTGTGATTTCTTCACCAAAAACGTGACAGCTATAAAGAAAAACATTTATAACGAAGAAGAGAAGAAAGGGGCTGAAAAGAAGGAGATCCAATAAGTGAGGCAAACTCAACGATCTTTTCCCTATGATATCAAGACACACAGGAAACTATATTAAAAGGCAACAAACTCTATACTAACCTGGGGGAAGAGAGAATAAGTTGAATTGTCAATGGTGAATGAGTATAAAAACTCCCCATCATACCACATGCTCTTCCCCATGGGGGAATTCATTTTAGTCATAGCAAAGAGATGGGCGGGGTCACAGCAGTCTTCCATCTGTTTCCTAGGAGAGAAAACAGAGAGAGAAAAGAACAGCAGGTTCAGTGAGCGGCAGACTCATTCACTTGTCATTCCCACAGAGATGTGCAGCCTTACCTCGGTGCCAGCTCACAAAAGCATCTGTGTCTCCAGGGTGATTAGATTACTATTACTTCACTCTTCCAGCCATCAAAATGCATGACTGGAATATTTCAAAATACAAAAAAAAAAAAAAAGTTTAAGAAAGAAAATCCATTAGCTTTCAGATGCAGCTAAAATATGTCTGAAGGCAAAAATAATCATTGTAATTGCAGATTTGTTGACTGACTTAAACATCCAGGTCCAGAAAAGATCTGGATGGTCTTTTGGAGACTGTTGGGCTATGGATCTGGAGCAGAAATGCATCTTTATGGTGACTTGACATTAGGGGGATTGAGTTCAGCAACAAGGGACTTTACGTGTGCTATATGAAGTAGGGGATGCACACAGTGGCCCCAAAAAGGGTACACTCCCCAAAACTGGAGGCAAAATAAAAGAACAACCCCTGCAGGAAAAACCCTTCTAAATAGAAACAGAATGAGATGAAAGATGTGTTTCAAATGCTGGCAAAGCCACCTGTGTTCTAACCAGAAAATCTTGTTGGTCGTTTCAGCTCTTGTCTGGTCTGACAGCTTAGCAGTACTGGACACAGTGGAGCACTGTGTGGCCTTTGGGAAGGGATCCCTACTCCCTTAGCATCTGCAACACCAGGGTCTCCTGGGTCACCTCACTTTTCTGGGCTGGTTTGCAGGCTGCTCCTCTGCTGGCCCCTCAGATGGAAGCCCTGTTACCACTCTACAAGCCAATATTTACTTCCCTCTGCTTAAAAACCTGACAGAAACCAACTCTGTTTACTCCCTGAGCTCTCAGGAGTAAAAGAGCTGATTCCCCAGTCCTACCTTTGGAAGGACCAGTAAAACAAACTGCTAACATAAACTACTTCTGAGTGGTGCTCCCACACAGACCTGCTTGCTCAAACATCTTTGGCCACCACCGTATAGAAGCTTAGAGCTGAAAGGGGAAGGTAATGTGGAGTACTTGGGTTCAAATCCCGGCTCTGCCACCTACTTAGTCCGTAACTGGAGAACATCCTGGGATTCGCAACTGGCCTCAGAGATTGTTTCTGAGAATTCACTGAGAATGTCCCTGTGGCACACACAGTACAATTTCAATACATGTTGTTATTACACAGTCCCAACTTCATTGTAGAAATGAATACACAGAGTCGGTGTCTGTGGCCGGCCTCCTCAGCCAGGGCCATGATGCTCTCCCTACCACATGGTGCTTTCTCCAGCACTCTGGTTGGCTTCCTCCTCACAAAGGTTTCCGTAGAAAAGACAACGGAGAGGGGCTCAGGAACAAAGCCTTCATCTTATCAAAGTTCCTAGAATTTGTCTCACCAGCTGTGCCTCTTTCCTTTCCTCCTCCATCATCATTAATTTTTATCAATGTTTCACCACCCAAAAGGTGGCCTGAATGGAGGCAGTCAAGTGCGTGGTGACTTGCCAGCATTTTGTCAAAAGAGCATCCTAGGCGTTATATTCAGTCAACATAAACTAGACGGGTTAAGATTATTTTTGGAAAAAGGAGAATTATCATAGGCATAACTCTAAACTTTGTGGGGTGAATAAACTAAACCTTTGAGTCTAGTGTTATATTGCCACTTTTAGTTTTTACAATAACCCTAAGAGATAATTAAAGAAACTATTATTATTACACCCAATTCATATCTGAGGAAATGGGATTATGGCCAGAACAGGACTTGCACAGGTCACACCAGTAGTCCAACTTAGGCTTTTCCCTCTGTGTGCTGTCTGCTCAGAACCTTTTTGATTCACCTTTACTTTTCACTGCCCTGAAGGAATACTTTGTAAACACCAACCAACCACCTTCAATGTACCCAGTGTCTTTAGAGGTATTTTTCCACTTCATCCTCACAGTGAATGACCTTGAGCTAAATAGCCTTAAGATCCTTTTTTCAGGTATCTATCCTGGGCCACATAACTAGTGGAAGGTGGGGATGGTTTGCTCCCTGTTTTGTTTTGTTTTGTTTTGTTTTTTGTTTTGTTTTGTTTTGTTTTGTTTTAACCTCGTATCTGGTACGTCCAACCAGACCATAGCTCTCCCCTCCAAACCAACTAAACTTGCCATTCAGTACAAAGTGCTACTGGAAATTCAGAGGAAAGATCAGCCACAGCCATATAATAACACCTCATTATGTCTAGAACCTGGCAGTTTATATTTCCCTTTCACATTGGTTTCCTCTTTTCATCCTCAAAACACCAAGACAGAGTTGATTACATTATCTTAAATTTCTAATGAAACTGAAGCTCAGGCCAAAAGACCTGTTCAAGTTCATCAGGTGAATAAATGTTTGATTCATTGTTGATAAAATGTGTGTTAGATGGGCTCAAATTTACATCTCCTCCTACAGCATCACCATGGTCAGAGCAATCATACCTTCCGTGGGAAAACCACATATTCAACAGAAAATGAAAGTGTCACAAGTGCACAAATATTTTTAAAAATCCAAGAGCTATACTAAATTTGTAATATTCATATTGCCATTTGCAATATGGGAGTGGTTTTCCTATCATGAACTTTCAGACTTTTCCCTTCATGCAGAAAGCCTCCCTATCTTCCTCCCTTGCCATGCCTGTCTCTGGAGGGTGGACAAAAAGCGATCAAAATGTGAAAGTGCATGCACTCTCCAGGCCTGAGAGGGTGCCACCAGCTCACCAGCTAACACTGGTTATAACAGCAGCTGCAGCAACTACAGTGGTAGAAACAGTAAGTTTCTACCAGCAATAGTAATAGTAGCCACAGTAGTAATGACTTTTACCGAGTTCTCACGTAACACTGTGCTGAGTGCTCGGGATATAAAATTGAATTAAAAATCAGACCCGTCTTCAGAGAACACGCACAAGAGGTGGCAACCAACAAGCAAGTCACTACTTATGAAGGCAGGTGGGTGTAACTGGCACCACTACAGATGTGCACAGATGGCTGAGGCTGTTCAGAAGGAGGAGGACCTGGGGGCATCTGGGTGGCTCAGTCAGTTAAGCATCTGACTCTTGATTCCACTGCAGGTCATGATCTCGCAGTTCGTGAGTTCAATCCTCGTGTCAGGCTCTGTGCTAACAGCATGGAGCCTGCTTGGGATTCTCTCTCCTTTTCTCTCTCTGCCCCTCCTCTCTCTCTCTCTCTCTTTCTGTCTCTCTCTAAATAAACAAATAAATAAACATAAAAAAATTTTAATAAAAAAAGAGGAGAGCATGAGTCACACTCAGAGTTCCAGAACGAATTTCCTGCTCTGAGATTTCCAGCCCTGGAGGAGCTGGCAGGAAGAAGGAAGCAACTCGTCTGAGCAGGGGAGCTGCTATAGAGATATGAGACAGCAAGATGCATTCCTTCATCAGAGTATACAACAGAAACATTAAGTCCACTACCTCTAAGAAATTGTTGACAGTTGAATATTGAATTTTACCTCCATCCAACCTGCAGGTGATCCTGGAAAGAAGACATACACCAGCTTTTAGAATTTTTAGCAAATTTGGTTCCCATCCCCTTTCTCATGTTTTGCATGGATGCTCCTTAGTATTTGCTTCTGTTTTGCCACAGACAATAAAGTCACAGGGACAAAAAAGCAAAAGTAAATCCATTTTTATGTTCAAGTTTAAATTTGCAGATTATTAAGTTTTGGTTGAGTGTAAGTTGAGTAGTGCAGCCAAAATTTAAATGCTTTTTATTATTCTAGCTCAAGCTTCAGCTGAGTTCATAGCAAATGATTCCAAGTTGCATCATGAAGGTAAATATGAAGCCCGGGAACCACCTGCTAAAAACTCAGGTTCTCATGCCTCCTCATGAAAGCCATGCATATCAACTACACCAAGAAGACCACATTCACTTATTGTGTCTATCGAGCAGGAAGACTGCGGTTCTGGGGAAACTCAACAGAAGAATAAGGGTGAAAACCCACCCACTCAGTTAATAATGCCCAGTACCAAAATGAACCTTGCTGAGTCTCTCTCAGATGCCACATTTAACACTTTAGTCACCAGAGATAAGAAGGCTGGGAAGCTGTCACTCCAATGACTGTCCCTACTAGGCCCCTTCCAAAGAGTGACTGCATTTGAGAAAGTAGGGATGAAAGTTCTACTACTGTTTCACTGTTTGGCTAAATCTGCTGCTACACTTGAGCTTTATATTCAGCTAGCTATTCAAAGGCTGAATAGTCAAGTAGTCAAGCATCCAATTCAATACCATTTTGGCATCCCTGAATGTGTGTGTGTGGCATCACCATCGTACCTAAACAGGGTATTGATGTGAGCAACACACACAGAAGTGTCATTAGAGTTTATTGTTTATAAATAAATACGCAATTTAAAATTCTGATAAGCAAAAGGTACAGCTGAGGGAATATAGTCAATGGTATAATAGCATACAATTGACAAGAGACGGTAGCTACACTTGTGGTGATCATACCATAACATACAGAGTTGCTGAATCACCACGTTGTACACCCAAAACTAATGTAATGTTGCATGTCAATTATACTGAAATAAAAAAATAAAAACAAGGGGCCCCTGGGTGGCTCAGTGAGTTAAGTGTCCAACTCTTGATTTCTGAAGTTGCTGAATCACCACATTGTACACCCAAAACTAATGTAATGTTGCATGTCAATTATACTGAAATAAAAAAATAAAAACAAGGGGCCCCTGGGTGGCTCAGTGAGTTAAGTGTCCAACTCTTGATTTCAGCTCATGTCATGATGTCACAATCGTGAGATCAAGCTCCACTTCAGGCTCCAAGATGGGCATGGAGCCTACCTAAGATTCTCTCTTCCCTTCTCCCTCTGCTCTTCCCCCGGTCATGCTCTCTCCCCCCTCTCTAAAAAAAATAAAAATAAAAAAATATATAGTAAATAAAATTCTGATGAGCAATTTAGTAGTAACCAGAGTGAAAATCTCTTTATTTGTTTTAAAATTTTTTTAAACATTTATTTATTTTTTGACAGACAGAGAGAGACAGAGCATGTAGGGGGGAGGGTCAGAGAGAGAGAGGGAGACACAGAATCCGAAGCAGGCTCCAGGCTCTGAGTTGTCAGCACAGAGCCTGACGCAGAGCTCAAACTCACAAACCATGAGATCATTACCGAGCCGAAGTCAGATGCTTAACCAAATGAGCCGCCCAGGAACCCCTCTTTATTTGCTTTAAAAGTTGAAATTCTATCAGTCAGGTGAAATTTAAATGTATCTTTATTACTGTAAGAATAAAATGCTGTGATAATAAATTAATTGTGAAAGTTATTAATTTATGCACTTTGAAATTATGAAGGATTATTGACTACATAGGAGAGCAAACTGTCAGTTAAAGGATATGTTAAGAGAAAGTATGTTTGGAAGATAACTTCAGGAAAAATACTATACCATTTTTCAGCCAACCAATCTTGATGAAATTTTAAATAATAATGTAACGCAGAGTAACAGTTGAGATTACATGATAATTCAAATCTTTGTAGAATAGTTGATGTGCTAACATTCAAAATATTAAACTAATCTTTAAGAGCTACATGTAATTTTCAGTTAATTCCACTTCAAAAATGAGTTATTCAAGAAAAAAATCCTAGTTGGGAACTCTTTGTATCTTATTATGAGGTATTAAATGTCATATCTGCCCCTATAAAATTCCATGAGAAAGAAAAAGTCCAAACTAATATCATGAGAAATCATCATGACCCAGTCATGACAGAGAATTCTTCATATCCCTCTTACCGTTTTCTTCTATTACATATAAATACATAACACTATTTATATGTTATATGTTTAAAGTTTTGATTGTCTGTCTCCCCAAGTCCCAGAATGTAAACTCCATGGGGGAGGTGGGGGAGACTATCATCTTCATGATGTTGTATCCCCATCTCCTGAAATGATGGCTAATACACTGAAAAGATGCTTAATAAATGTTGATTGAATGAATAAAAAAAAGTAGGGAGAGAAGAAGAAAATGTTAGAGAAACTAGAGAATCTCAATGCACGTTTTGTTCTCACTAGCCAAAATTCAAATTGAAATCAATTCCTTATGGTTTTAGTCTATGGAGACCAAAAAAACAAAAGCTTGTCAAAATAATTGCTATAGACTGGTAAACATTTCTCAATAATAACAGGTCCAATATTTCTGAGATGTGCTGAGTGGTGAATCCCAAGTTCCTTACACTGTGCACTAAATGTTAGTCTGATTAAATTAAGTGTCCCTTTAGGATTGCTGACCTGCCACACAGGGACCACAAGAGCAGCACACCAGTTGATGGTGCTGATAAATTCTGTTTTCCTTCATGATAGTGTCGAACTTTCAAAATTTGACTTTTAAAATATTTGATAAGGTTTCCGATTTAATCTTGTCTTCAGAAAGTGCCTTCTGTTCTAGTGCTACCTGATTTCAGCCAATTATTGACTTTAACATCTGGCTTTTGGCCAAAAATGTATCCAATGCATTTTCTCCAGACAGCTAAATCAATAGTCCTTATTGTAAACTGTCCTGAGTCGGGTTCCTAAAATTCCTTTTAGACTATTATATGTTAACTCTTTGCGTTAGTGTCACAGAGCCTCAGATTCTTGGTTGAATATGTGCTCAAGTTCCACATCAGAGGATGGTTTTGAAATTGAGGTTATAGGGGCAGCTGGGTGGCTCAGTTGATTAAGCAACCGACTCTTCATTTTGGTATATCAAGCTCATGATCTCAAGGGCGTGAGATCGAGCCCCACATTGGGCTCTGCACTGGGTGTGGAGCCAGCTTAAGATGTTCTTGCTCCCTCTCCCTCTGTTCCTCCCCTGCTCACACTCTCTCCTCTCTCTCTCTCACAAACAAAAATTGAGATTATATACATTTTTGTGTATATATATATATTTCATATACTTAAATGTGTATAGCACTTAGCACATTTCATGGTTTCAGTAAGTATTCGTTTTATTATCCTTCATAGTTAGGAACCATAATACTCAGCTTGCCTCACACAATCCTAGGTTGATTGTTTTCCAGATATAATTATTTATGGTTACCTCCCTTCCATTCCTAAGCATGTCCATATTTGGATGATAAGTTATATGTTCACTCTATTAAGACTAGAGTGCCTGGGTGGCTCAGTCGGTTAAGTGTCCAACTTCGGCTCAGGTCATGATCTCACAGTTCGTGGATCTGAGCCTCGTGTCAGGCTCTGTGCTGACAGCTCAGAGCCTGGAGCCTGCCTCAGATTCTGTGTCTCCCTCTCTCTCTGCCTCTCCCCCACTTGTGTTCTCTCTCTCTCTCTCTCTCTCAAAAATAGATAAACATTAAAAAAAAATTTTTAAAGGCTAGAAGCTAAACAGCATCAAATAAAAAGAGAGCTTTTCTTTAAGTGAAAAATCTGGTGACCTACAGAAATCTGGTATTCTAAGTAAGTAAATGGCAGATTTCACAACGATTATGGAAAGGAGGGTTTGAGCCATCATAAAACTATTCCCCGCCCCCCAAATTAAAGGAATCTTTGTCTTAAATTATCTGTTTTGAACCAAATTTAAAAGTCAGGAGTCACTGTGACAGAAGGGTCCAGGACACGGAACAAGAACCTGTAGCAGTCAGTTGCTCTGAAGTGGACAAGCAGCAGAGCCCTGCCCACATCAGGAGGGGGGAAGCAAGTGTGGACAGCCCCCTCTCTGGGACAAAGGCATGTTCACAGCATGGTCCCTGCAACAGCTGCTATCATTGACCTAATAGATTCAAAAAACACACTCAATATATGGTAGAGATTTGTATTCATCTTATTTTTCTGTAAAAATTGTCTTGAATGGTGTGAGGAGAAATACTTTCATTAGATTATTGCTTAAAATAATGTTTTCTACCGATATAATAAAAAGTCTCTTCAAAGACCAATCTTGTAGATTATTTGCCAGGGTGACAAAAACAGAGAAAAACAGCTCTTGTGTACCACTTAAGACAGCAAATAATCTTTTATTTAGCAGCATTTTATTCTCCACATTTGAAATGACTGCGTAATAAAAGAAAAGCGTTCCAAAGAAAGTCAGATTACTGCCATGTGTAATTTGCATTTCTCTAAAACAGGAAGAGCAGACTTAAAGGAAGAACTTTTAAAACAAATATTTCAAAGATGATCTGGTTTTCCCTAATATGTTTGTTTTGTAATGTACTTAACATGTACACATCATTATTTGAATTTAAAAAAAACATCAATTTTTTCCAGGAAGATTTCAATAAATGCTTTTCGTCAGTCTTCCTACTTATGCTTACTTGTCTATATAGCTAGAAAGATTCTAATATGTTTTGAGAATCATCTGTTTGCTGCTTATTGAAGTAACTGGGCTCCTTTGGATAGCAGGCATTATTTGATTCACTCAACAAATATTTACTGAGTACTTTCTATGTGTCCAGTGTTATTCTAGGCACTAAGGACAGATTGGGGAGTGGGGACAGGGAATACCTTGCCCTCTCAAATTCTAATGAAGAAGTCAGACAAACAAGATAAAATATGTCTTATCAACAGAGGCTGAGTAAGTCCTCACTAGGTGACAACTGAGTAAAGACCAGAAGGAGGTGAGGATGTAAGCCACGTGGATATGTGGGAAAAGAGCATTCAGGTAGAGCCAACAGCAAGTACAAAGGTCTTCAGGCAGGAGTACCTGGCATATTCAAACAACATGGGGCTGACATGTCAGGGGGAGAGGATCAGGTAAGGTTGTGTCTCTGTGGTTTTTACCCTCACCACCAACCTTCTTGTGGCACCGAGCACAGATCCTTGAGAATAAATACAATTCCAAAACCATACAAAGACATTTGGATTTTACTGAAGTTGTCATGGAGGGGACAGGGTCACCACACCACAGAAACTTCATATATTTTCCAGTGGATGCCTGTCTCTCCCAAGACACAATCCTATCCCTCCCTCTCACCATGCCCCAGCCACCCTCTCTCCATCACATCTCTCTCTTACCCAGAGCAATTTCACCTGTGGGCTCTTCAGTTTTCACTCCCCTCTAATCATTATACATTATACACTACACAAACCATTATACATGCCCTTTTCAGATATTTTTCCTCTTTTGAAAAATGTAGAGATTTGAAAGACAAAGATATTTTCTTGTTATATATGTTTAATCTTTATGAATAAAATTATTTCTCTCTTACTCTATTAACAGGATCACAGCAAAATAGCTAAGTGAATATGCACCAAATTTGGATGGTATGTTTTCAGTGGCCTGAAGTCTAAAAGGAGAAATATAATGATTCACTTTTGGGGGGCTGGGAAGGAGCACAGGAAGGGACAGGTGTGTGTCCACTCAGGATGGTAGCTGGGCAGTTGTCCAGAAGAACACAGGGTTCTGAAAATGAGGTTCAGATCAGAGATGCCAGTCCACACATAAACCTCTATACTTACTGAGTTTTAAACTTGCGCAAGGAGCAAATGCCCCAAATTACAGATTAAACTGATTTATAATTGGTCTGTATCTCTAATGTACAGGTTTACACAGCAAGGTGGAATGCAGCAGGGATTTCTTTATGTAATCATGGTCAATGGTGCTCCTCAGCTGCACTAGGAAGCCAGACATTATGTATTAAATATAAGAACTCTATTCAGAAACATCTTTTCTTGTTCTAATGACACCTAAGTCATTATTTCTGTGAAAGATGAGCAGACGTTATTGGAAGGCAAAGCAAATGAAAAGGAGACACAGGCAACAGAAACTGCTTATAAGTTTACCAAATTATACAGAGTTTTCTAAACTTGGGAACGAAATCAACAAATGTTAAGATAACCAGGGGAACAGTAAACTCTAGAGGGTGAAGTTCAGGAGTCAAGTTCCCTGAATTCACCTCAGCTCTGCTTGCCTACTAGATGCAGGACTGGAGCATTTGTCCTGACATTTTTCTAGACTGTGTCTCTTTTTATGACTTATGGCACACACTTCTGTTATTTCTCTGAGTAACTGTGCCAGTATTTGAACAGATTCAAATTTATTTTCTGAGAAAAATTTTGGCTTTGTGCTATGACCCATTTCCACAGGATGGAAGTTTGTGTAACAACACAAGCCAGGGATTCTCAATTTTCTTAACAGAATATTAACGGTGCCACCTCCTTCTCTAAAACATATGGGTCTTACTTTGCTCAGCACAGAATATAAGCATTTCAGGTTGTCAACAACCTTTGACTGTCATCTAGTTCCCATCAACTATGCTGTAAAAAGAATGAGTATTTGGGAGAGATGAAAGGATATGTTTGTTAACTGATTTTCTACAAGGAGCTAGATTCTTTATATTCTTTCTCTATATCAAGTCAAGTGACGAGAAAGTCAGCTATTCGCATTACATAAAGTAACTATTTTCAAATATCCTATAACCTTTCATAAATGAGGACAAAGAGATTTTCCAGATCAAACATTGTCTCCTCACCACCAGCATATTGTGAAAACAATCAGGCAGGCATTTTCATCGCATCCATCCATTACTCCTCACCTTGTTGCTATGTTCACTACATTTGTATTTAGTTTTCTATTGTTTTGTGAATATCATTGACCCCCATCAGGACAGAAAAGTACAGAGGTATTGAGAGAGGTGACAGCAACAATTCAGGAGAAGCGTAGGCTTGGAAATGGAAACAAAAGTAGAGATGATTTTTTAAAACTGAAAGCAATGAGAGAATAAAGGATATTACAAGTATAGATGAGATGAGTCATTTGACAAAGAGCGAATAAAGAAAGAAACAACAATTGGCAAAAGAGAAAGAAAATAATAGATGAAATGGAATTTTTTTTAGTTTGTGGATAAAGGATAAGCAGGGGCTGAAAAGTAGAGACCAAATAAACCTACTATGATATATTCAGGGCTTAGGGGTTAACAAGAGTGCATCCAACTGGCAAAGTCAGAAATGTGTGACACAATGCCAAAGAAGAAGCACAGATGTCAAATGTCTACTAACCCCATGATAGTTTAGGGTAATAGGCATTCTGAAAAAAATTTAAAGGAGATGTTCAACTGCTGCTGATGAAAATGTGCCGCAAGCCAGGGATGCTTGCCTTCGTTCAAGACCACTCTGAACCTACCCATTAGAGGGTACCAGGGCAAGTGTTTAGGAATGACCTGCTAAGGAATCCTTCACAATGTCTGAGGAGATCGTGAAGGAAAGTGCTTGGGGCCTCAAAATCCTTCAATGAATACAAATTTCTCCAATACATTTGGAGAAAATGTACTGAATTGGCTATAAAACAAAAAGCAGAGGGACAGACCAACACTGTATTTGGTAGAAATGTACTGGGAAGCAAAGGGTTAAAAACTGGTCATTTTGGACTTAAAAGCACTTTTGGAACTGTAATCCATGTGAAAATTGAGACATCTCTCACTTAATTAACCATTCTGCAGAAATACCTTCACCAAGTTACATTACAAAGTTATGCTTTTTTTCCAGGGTCAATATAAGAAAGAGCTACATCAAGAATAACATTTCATTGGGATGAGCACTGGGTGTTGTATGGAAACCAATTTGACAGTAAATTTCATATATTAAAAAATAAAAAAAAAAAACAAAAAAACACAAAAAAACGCAAAAAAAAAAAAAGAATAACATTTCATTTTCTATAAAACTGAAGTTGAAGATAACGTCTATTATGTTCCTATGATCTTGTTCATCTACATAACTTCTTCCTTGAATTTAGTGTCAGGAAGATTTTTTTTCTAATTACATAAAAATGTATGCTTCCAGGGGTGTGTGGGTGGCTCAGTCAGTTGAGCATCTGACTCTTGATTTCAGCTCAGGTCATGATCTCATGGTTCCAGAGTTCGAGCCCCACATTGGGCTCTGCTCTGACAGTGCAGGGCCTGCTTAGGATTCTCTCTCTCTCTCTCTCTCTCTCTCAATCAAATAAATAATAAAATTAAAATTAAAGTAAATTTGCGGCGCCTGGGTGGTTCAGTTGGTTAAACGTCCGACTTCAGCTCGGGTCATGATCTTGCAGTTTGTGAGTTCGAGCCCCACGTCGGACTCTGTGATGACCACTCAGAGTCTGGAGCCTGCTTCGGATTCTTTGTCTCCCTCTCTCTCTGCCCCTCCCCAGCTTGTGCTCTCTCTCTCTCTGTCAAAAATAAATAAACATTAAAAAATTTTTTTAAATGTATGCTTCCACTTACCAAAGAATGAGAGTTATTTTGACCCATTAAGAGGTACTTTGGTCTGAATCATCAGAATGTTCAGTTTTAAGACAATCTCAGCCTGAACTCCATGGACTGTCAACCTTCTCCTCTTTATAAACGGTTACTTTTGAAATTTTAGTGTATCTTTTTTTTATTTTAGAAATTTACAACTTTAAAATGTTATTTTAGAAATTTTCAAAAATACAAATTAGAAAAATAGGCAAAAATAAATATAACAGATAATTCCTCCACACAGAGGTAACCAGTGTTAACAGATTGTTTTTTGTGCATTTTTCCTATGAATTAATTCAACTATTTCCTTAGTAAATATTCAACAAATATTTATTGAGTACCTAGTATATGTCAGATACAATCCCAGAAACCCAAGATACTAAACAAGATACAGCACTAAACAAGATGGGTTCAGTGCTCACCCTCTTAAAGTGGGAATTTAATCTATTTATAATTTATTGATGCTACAAACAACTCTGTGGTAAATATTCTCATGCTTAGATTTGTGGACACACCCACAATTGATTTCCTGGGATAAATTTTTTAAAGTATTTCCTGAATTAAAGGGTATATACTAATAGCGTTCTCTTGCTCAAAAAAGATGTTACACACCATCTTTTTAAAAATCTTTATTTTTAGTAAAGCAAAATATGTACAGAGTTTAAAGTACTCTAAGGCAACAAAAACAAGAGTTCTCTTTCATATTCCCCACCCCCATATCTAGACCAAAAAGGCTATAGTTTTCATATTTTGATTATTATTCAAATACTATTTTTATTTTCCAATTTTTTATACTATCGTATGGCTTACTACTAGGGAAGATGAAGATATCACTTTCTAATCCTACCCCAAATGGACATACGCAGACTTTTCTTCACCCCACATTCCTTACAGAATTACATAAAAATTTTCAGTTAAAGCAGTATTATTATAGCATTATGAATCTCTAAGTATAATTTAAGAGCTGAGTCCTGCAGTATACGATCACTCGATTTTCTTTCTTGCAGGCTTTTTAAAATTTGCTCTTCCTGGAGTTAGTGATTGCCTAACTTTTTTCATTTGCTTCATGTATCATGTACCTTCCAATAATTCCCCTTCTAATTCTTCAAAGAACTATAACATTTTCTCAGCGTGGTCAAATACATCAGGAAATCAATCTGTTCAATTTTTTTTCTTGGAAACATCTCTTCCAGAGCCTTGTGCCATTTCCTCTCCAGCATGGATAAACACTGGTCATCTTGGGAATTGCATTCACCTCTTCTCTGCCTTCTATTACCCAGTTTCCTTTATCCATTTTTTCCCTTTGTTGTTACTTCCTCATTGTAGTGTAGCATATACTCTCTTTCCCTCTTGAGAAATTGTGAAAGCAAAATACATTTTATGAGCCTTTGAATATTGAAAACAATTCTTAGTTTGGCTGGGCACAAAATCATAGTTCAGAAATAATTTTTTTTTTCAGATTTGAAGGTGTTACCCATTGTTTCCTAGCTTCCACTATTTTAGTTGAGAAATCTAGTATCATTCATATCTAATCATTTTATTGTAATCATTTCTCATCTTTGAAAGATTTTAAGACCTTAAATGAGGGATTCTGAAATTTCACAATGATATGCATTTAGATAGGTCTTTTTGCATTTATTTTGCCGGACACTTGGTGGTCCCTTGCAACCACGAATAGATCCTTCAGTTCTGGAAACAGCCTTCTGTTATTTCTTTAATAACGTCTACCCTCCCTTTCTTTTATATTTCTCTTCCTGGAATTCCTATTATTCAGACTTCTCATCTTTTTTTTTCCATTTTTCACTTCCTTATTTTTCTTTTCTACTTTTGGGGGAATGATTTCCTAAACACTATATTACAAATTCATCTACTGATCTTTTAATCACCACATTTTTAATATAAAAAAGTTCTTTTTTATCTTCAAAAAGTTTTATTTCATAGCTTTTTAATCTTTGTAAATGCAATGTATTTTTTTGTGGGAGTCAAAGCTAGAACATTTGTTATGTGTTTATTTGCTTCCTGCAATCATCTTTTGGTGTATGTTTTTTCTATTGGTTCATTTTGCTCTCTTTCATGTTAGAGGCTTTCTAGAAATGTATACAGATCCATAGCTGCCTGGTTACATTTAAGAATGAGGTACATTCAACTGAATGAAAGTTCTTTATACTTGGGTAGTGATTACCAACTGCTAGGCCTCATCAGAGTGTGATCCGGCTGCGACCTAGACACTTCATGGGAGGAACCCCAAATGTCAGTATCCAGCTTTTTCTGTTTCCCTAGAGAGGAACTTGCCAATTTCTTGCTTAGGTATAAGCTGAGGTGATAACATTCTGGGAGCTAAGTGAAAAGGTACAGCTGAGATCTCACTCTTCATAACACAACCTTTCTCTTAATTCCCTTGTTTTCATCCAATGTCCCAAGTCCAGAGTCTCTGTTTCATCCCCAGTCTTCTCACAGATGGGCAAGGGCAACTTCTTGTGTTTGGGGTTAAAAGGAGATCTGGAACACTTCCAACCAATCCTCCCATTTTTAGTGTCATCAGCACTCACCTGTAATTGCTGAGTCTTTCCGGAATTCTGCAACATGAACTGGCTTCCTTCTTGCTGGCTTCCCCAGCTGCAGGCACTCAAGTTTTAGATTTCAGCACTCTCCTGGTCAGATATCATTGAGACATCTGCTTTTCATCTCCTAAAATTTTGTTGATGTCTTTTCTCTGCTATTGTCTTCTCTTCCACTCTCTTCATTTTTACAAGCTTATTCTTATTTATAGTCCTCTCTTACAATTTTATTAGTTTTTCAAGAGGGGTCAGGAAATCAGAAGCCAGGCAGTATTATCCTTTTTTTTTCAAATTTAACTTCTTTAACTGATTGTTTGATAATGTTTTCTGATTTTAAAACATACGTGTACTACCAAGAGTCATTTTGATGATGGTTGCTTTAAAGAATGGAAATGGAGAATTAGGGTATGTGGGGACTTTTATTTTCATCTTATTTTTTCATCTTATGTATTTCTATAACTTTTTAGTGCTGTGAACTTATTTTACTTTATCATTTTAAATCTGATATTTAAGAGCTATTAAAAATAAAAAGTAATAGATACTTGGTATAGAAAATCTGAAAAATATTAAAAAGCATAAAGATGAAATTAAAACTTAACAAAAAATAAAACCACATAGAGAAAAATGTAATTAATGTGATTTTTCTCCTTGTGATCTTGATGTTATATTCTCAGGATTTCTTCAAAATTTATATACATTAAAATTATCCCTCCTTTCCACCACCTTTGAGTCTCCTTTTTCTTCTCTTTTACTGAGGTATAATTACATACACTATTATATTAGTTTCAGTTGTATAACAGAGTAATTCGACATTCGTATACACTGTGAAATGATCAACATAGTAAGTCTAGTTACCATCTGTCAGCATACAAAGTTAATACGAGATTATTGACCATATTCCCCATGCTGTACATTATAGCCCCATGGCTTATTATTTTGTATCTGTAAATTTGGACTTCTTTTTCTTTAATTTTTTTTAACATTTATTTATTATTGAGAGACACAGACAGAACATGAGCATGGGAAGGGCAGAGAGAGGAGGAGACACAGAATCCGCAGCAGGCTCCAGGCTCTGAGCTGTTAGCACAGAGCCCAACGTGGGGCTCAAACTCACAAACCATGAGATCATGACCTGAGCTGAAGTCGGACACTTAACCAACTGAGCCACCCAGGCATCCCTGTAAATTCAGACCTCTTGATCCCCTTCACCCATTTTGCCCTCCCACCTCCAACCACCCTACATTTTAGCAACCACCAATCTGTTCTCTGCATCTACAAGTCTGGGTTTTGTTTTGTTTTGTTTGTTTTGGTTCTTTATTTCTACATATAAGTGAAATCATGCAGTATTTATTTTTCTCTATCTGACATGTCACTTAGCATATACCCTCAAGGTCTATCCATGTTGTCACAAATGGAAAGATATCATTTTTTTTATGTCTGAGTTTTATTCTGTCATAAATATATACCATATCTTCTTTATCCACTCATCCATCAATGGACACAGGTTATTTCCATATCTTGGCTGTTGTGAAAATGCTGCAATGAACAAAGGAGTGCATACACCTTTTTGAATTAGTGTTTTCATTTCTTCTGATAGACACTCAGTAGGGAAACTGCTAGATCATAGTATAGTTCTACTTTTAACTTTCTGAGGAACCTCCACACTGTTTTCCACAGTGGCTGTACCAATTTACATTCCATTAACAGTGCATGAAGGTTCTCTTTTCTCTACATCTTCACCAACACTTGTTATTTCTTGTCTTGTTGACAATAGCCGTTCTGACAAGTGTAAGGTGATATCTCATTACTGTTTGATTAGCATTTCCCTGATGATTAGTGATGTTGAACATCTTTTCAAGGGCCTGTTAGCCATCTGTGTGTATTCTTTGGAAAAATGTATATTCAGGTTCTCTGCCCTTTTTTTCATCAGTTTTTTTTTTTACTGAGTTGTATGCATTCTTAATATATTTTGGATATTAACCACTTGTTGGATATGTGATTTGCAAATATCTTCTCCTATTCAGTAGACTGCCTTTTCATTTTCTTGATGGTTTCCTTCACTGTGCAGAAGCTTTTTAGTTTTATGTAGTTCTATTTGCTTATTTTTGCTTTCGGTTCCCTTGCCTTTGGAGTCAGATCCAAAAAGCACTACTAAGACTGATGTCAAGGAGCTCACTGCCTATGGTTTTTGGGTAAGAATTTTATGGTTTCAGGTCTTATATTCAAATTTTTAATCCATTTCAAGTTAATTTTTGTGTGTGGTGCAAGACAGTAGTCCAGTTTCATTCTTTTGCATGTAGCTGTTCAGTTTTTCCAGCACCATTTATTGGAGAGATTGTCCTTTCCCCATTGTATAATTCTTGCCTCCTTTGTCTTAAATTACTTGAACAAAAATGTGTGGTTTATTTCTGAGTTCTCTATTCTGTTCCATTGATTTATGTGTCTCTTTTTATGCTAATATCAGAGCTGTGTAATATAGTTTGAAATCAGGGAGCATGATACTTTTGGTTTTGTTCTTCTTTCTCAAGATTGTTTTGGCTGTTCAGAGTCTTTAGTGGTTCCATGTAAATTTCAGAATTCTTTGTTCTACTTCTGTGAAAAAAAATGCCACTGTAATGTTGATAGAGATTGCACTGAATCTGTAGCTTGCTTTGAATAATATGGACATTTTAATAATAGTAACTCTTACAATGCATTAGCATGAAATATATTTTAATTTAGATGTGTCTTCTACTTCCTTCATCACTGTCTTATAGTTTTCAATACACAGTTCTTTCACCTCCTTGGTTAAATTTTATTCTTAGGTATTTTATTCTTTTTTAAGTGATTGTAAATGGACTTGTTTCCTTAATTTCTCTTTCTGATAGTTCATTATTTGTGTACACAAATACAACAGACTTTCATATAGTAATCTTTTATCCTGACTTTCATTTATTAGCTCTAACAGTTTTTCATGAAGTCTTTAGGGTTCTCTGTATATAGTATCATGTCATCTGCAAATAGTGACAGTTTTACTTCCTCTCAAAATTGGATGCTGTTTTCTTTTCTGTTCTTTTCCTTTTTTTTTTTTTTTGGTTGACTTTTCCTTTTCTTGCTTAATTGCTGCAGCTAGGACTTCCAATACTATGTTGAATATAAGTGGCAAACATGGGCATCCTTGTCTGTTTCTGATCTTAGAAAATCTTTTGGCTTTTCACCATTGAGTATGATGCTAGTTGTGGGTGTGTTAACATTTCTTGTAAGGTTGGTTTATGAACCAAAGCAGTTATGAACGACTTTAGCTTTTACCTGTCTGAAAAACTATTTCTCCTTCAATTCTGAATAATAATACAGCTGGGTAGAGTATTCTTGGTTAGAAGGGTTTTTTTCCTTTCAGCACTTTGAACATGTCATGCCACTCCCTTCTAGCCTGCAAAATTTCTGCTAAATAATGTGCTGATAGCCTTATGGAGTTCCCCTTATAAGTAACAACTTATTTTTCTCTTGCTGTTTTTAAAATTCTCTATCTTTAATGTCTGACACATTAATTATAATGTGTCTTGATATGGATCTCTTTGAGTTCATCTTATTTGGAATTCTCTGGTATTCCTGGGCCTACACATCTGTTTCCTTTCTTAGATTAGAGATGTTTTCATCCATTGTTTCTTCAGATAAGTTTTCTCCTCTTTCTCTTTCTTCTCCTTCAGGGACCCCTATAATGTGAATGTTATTCCACTTGATATTATCCCAGAGGTCCCTTAAGTTAGCTTCATTTTTTAAAATTCTTTTTCTTTTTGCTGCTCCCTCTGGATAAGTTCCATTGCTTTGTCTTCTAGCTAACTTATCCATTCTTCTTGTCCAGTCTGCAATTGAACCCTTTGAGTGTATTTTTTTAGTTTAGTTACTTTATTCTTATGCTCTGTGACTTCTACTTGATACTTTCTTATATTTTCTATGTGTGTTGAAATTTTCACCGTGTGTATCCATTCTCTTGAGGTTGGTGAGCATCTTTATCACTATTACTTTGAATTATCTACTTATCTCCACATCATTAAGGTATTTTTCTGAAGTTTTGATCTTATTCTTTCATTGGGAACATACTTCTCTTTTTCCTCATTTTACTCGATTCTCTGTGTTTGCTTCTATGTATTAAGTAAAACAGCTACCTCTCTCATTCTTGAAGTGGACCTGTGTAGGTGATGAACTTTCTCATTCAACTTTGCCCTAGCTCCTACTTGTCTCTCAAACCTTTGTGATTGTCTAAACCACCTGACATTCTTGATATATCCCCATTTTAAGGGTGTGCCAAGACCTGTCTTACTGGTCTTCTTATTTCCGTTATGGAGAAACAGTTCATCTTTTCGGATCTTTTTCAGAGAGAAATGATCCATACATATCTGTAGATTTGGTGTGTCCATGAGAGGAGGCAAGTTCATACACTGCCATCTTTGGACATGGAAAAGCCAGAATGAAAAGAAAGATCCTTGTGCATCATCAATTATCTTAGGCAGGGTTTCCCAGAAGCAGAAAGGCAATTTAAATGAATTACTAGAAGCAGTGCCTCAGGAGGAGATGGAGTCTTCCACATCTCCTTCTTAACTGAATCCTTAACTTCTGTTCATAAAAATACTTATATTTATCCTAAGTCAAAGAAAAATCCCCTCAAATATGCTACATCTTTAAATATGCTACATTTTCTCTGAGAATTCTTACAAACCAAACACATCAAAACACTACTGCCTGTATTTCTTCATCAACGTTTTCATTTTCCTATCTCTCATCCTGAAATTGCCCTTTCCAAGGACTTCAAATACATCCAAATGACCAAATCAAATCAAATGGCCTTTCCTCACTTTTTATTCATCCTGAACACTCTGGCATTTGACATTGTTGATCAAATCCTTCCTTCCCACAAACTTTTCCTCCCCGGATATCTATGGCAGTGTATCAACATACCCAACCACCTCCTCTCCATTTGCCTTTTCTCTCTTTCCTAACAAAACAGCACTTCTTCCCCTTGCCTAAATGTGGTTATGTGCCAAGGCTCAAAATTTAGTTCCCAATATTTTTTATTCTAATAATAATGAAAGACTGAGTCACAGCCACATTCCTTATACTCAACCCAAGAGAACTAACATCTCCAGAGAAATACAAAAGAGAATAGATGTATGATGGACCATCAGGAGATAGCTAAATTTGGGGTTGGAGAATAGGGTTGGGTCAATGGAGAAAGAACAACACAGAGGAAAAAGAAAAAATTAAGAAAAATACTTAGTTCTTATAATACACAAGACACTATCCCAGGACCTTTCATATATATGCTATCCCATTTAGTTCTCAAAACAGTCCCATGAGTCAGGTATTTTATTTCTCTTTACAGGAGTTAAGCAGCAGCACAAAACTGTATAGCTATGATCCAGGTCATCTGATGAGTAAGGCAGCATGGTATAACAGAAAGACCAGAGACTTTAGGGTCACACAGCTTTAACTCTGCCACTTAATGCTGTATGGCTTAGGCCAAACCTCTTAACCTTTTGGTTTTCAGCTTTCTCATTTATAAAATGGGGACAAAATAAGTTGAAAGTATTGTAAATAAAGTGTATAAAGTACCTCGTACATAGAAGTGTTCATAAGTAGTTGTGATTATTATTATTATTATAAACATGAGTTATTTTCATTTAAAAAAGGGAATGTTAGGGAAGGCAAAGGAACAGTGAGCTTCAAGAAGAGAAGCTAATATTTCTTCCAAGGTATAGATCCAAGCCCAGACTGAAGCTTAGGCTTCTCATGGCTGCACAACCTTAGAGAAGTGATCTCAGCCCTTCCCTGTCTACAGGAGGCATCTCTGTGAGAAAGGCAAAAAAGTAGTTCCCCTGTGACTGAGCAAGCGTCAGTGAAATAATGTAAATCACAGTTATCTTGTGAGCTGGAAAATGCTCAACCTGGTAACTTATATTGCTTAGAGATCACATGCCCTGAAATGAGAGTGCTCGTATCACTACTGAATCTTACGATAAGCTATTGCTATCTTTTCTGGGTAAGTTGTTTTGACAAAACTTTTTAAAAGGCAAAAAAAAAGCTGTTTTGAAACAATTTTTTAAAATAACAATAATAAAGGGGTGTCCGGCTGGCTCAGTCAGTAGAGCATGTGACTCTTGATCTCAGGTTGGTGAGTTCAAGCCCCATGTTGAGTGTATAGATTATGGAGAAGGAGAAGGATAAAAACAACAACAATGACAAGGCAAAGCATCTAAACCTCTGTAGATTTAAGAAAAATCAGACTACAAAAAATGCTGAATATTCTCCATATATACTTTATAGCATGATACAACATTCCTTTGCCATAATAATAAATTTAAATGTGATCATCAACATCATGAAGCAGAAGTGAACAGATGAAAAGAAAAACACAAACTGACCAGAAGAGCTGAGAGAAGCATTAATGCCCATGAAGATATTTCAGACAGCAGCTGCAGACTGTTCCCAGACACTCTGATAATGGAGAACATAATTAGTTTTCCTTGACAAAGAAAAATAAAAGAACTGGTGAGGTCAAAACCCATAAATTAATTCAATTCAATGAGTGTTTGTGTTTGTTTGAAGAAATCCTCTACACTTAAAACTGCAGGCCACAGGAGATGTACAAGACACAAACAAATGGCATGAAGGGTACACAGGTGTTATTCATTCATTCTCTCATTCATTAATTCATCTGTTAAGTACTTATTACACACTGAATGTGTACAAAAGACCATGTGCTGCTAAACTTTAGGAATGGGGTTGAATAAGATGCAGTCTCTGCCTTCTAGAATCTCATGTCTTGTGGCAAAAGAGCAGTAAATAAACCCAGCACAGTTTCTCAGGGCATGGAAGAAGATGCAGAGAATGCCACTACGAAGAGATAACTGGAGGGGTGGGTGGGGTGGGGTGGGAGAGAACAGGTGGAGGGAGATGGGAAAAGACTTTCTAAGGTCAACATGTAAACTGAGAATTGAAGGCCTAAGAGGATTTAGTCAGACAGGCCAAAGGCTAGTGGCGTGGGAAAAGTAGAGAATTCCTGACAGAGAAAACAGCCTGTATGTACAAAGGCACAAAGTTCCCAAACACCACAGGCCAGTGCCAGTCCCAAACAATTTTTTCAGTAGTCTCTGGCAAAAAGGGGAAAACATAAGCAGTCAGTGAGGCTTGTATATTTTATTTTTAATTAGCAGCCCTTTTATTTCCCTGGGATTGTGTGCTTTCTATATTTTGAGGTTAACACGTAAAGTCTTTAATGAAACTGTGGTATTTTATAATTTCCTTAATTGCCAAATATCAAATTATCAGAACTGTCCATTTATTAATTCATTTGGTGATTTTTCTAGCCCATTAAATCCTAAATGTGGGAAATCCCGAACACAATTAACAGAGCCACAAGTACTTGGCATGATTAGAAATGCAGAATACATGCGGCAAATAAATACGCCATAGTTTGCACAAGAGATTAAATTTAGAAAGTAGGCAAGGAACAGATTATGAAGGGCTTTATATGGCTAGTTAAGAAGGTTAGACTTTATCCCATAGGCAAAATGGCAGAGAGTGACATTCAAAAGAGTGAGGAGTTAGCAAGTGTGATGCCGGGCAAGTCACTTACCCTCTTTCTCTGGTGCTTGTTTGTAAAATGCTGATGCAGGTAACCCCCTGACACCTACTTTTAAGTCCTTAAATGAAAATCAAGATCAGTTGAGGAAATACTCCATAAATTACAATGTACACTCCAAAGGTAATGGGTGAATGTTAATAAGATCCTCCTTCTCCTCTAAATAAATATAACCAACCAGTTTAAAATCCCCCATCCTGCTCTATTTTCCTGATTGCTTCTGGCCAGGATACTGGACCAACAGGTCCTACTGACAGGACATGAAGGGATGAAGACAGTCAGACACTTCTTGAGTTATAATCGACGAATGGCACAGCTCTCAGATTTGATGTTTATTTGTGACAAAAGACTGACTACCAACAATCTACTACATTCATTTTTAAGAGCTATTAAAACTTAGTATTCAAGAACCAGAATCACCACATTTTTAGAGTTTACCAAGGATGTCATTCAACATTCTACAAAGAAGCCTGGCCGCAGTGCAACACTTGGCTGTGTAACAATGCTTCCTTTGTGCCTGACACATGCAGTTTTGAAATTCCCACAATTGTTAGAAAGGACATGTTTTATCAGTACATCATCAGTGTTGTGGGGAATTGGCTGTAATTTTCAATTGCTACTGCTCTTGTTTGTAAATATAAATTACCTTAGTCATTGTGGAATTAACCAAAAGGCAGACTATGTTTGTATCTGGTGTAAGGGCATCATGGAAATGGGAGGAAAAAAATGAAATTAAAAAAGAAATTTTTTTGATATTTGAATTTCCTTTTTTAAGTTTATTTATTTATTTTGAGAGACAGAGACAGAGACAGAGAGACAGAGACAGAACACAGGAGCGGCAGAGAGACAGAGAGTGAGAGAGAGAAAATGCCAAGCAGACTCCGCACTGTCAGCACAGAACCTGATGTGGGAGTCAAACTCACGAACGGTGACATGACCTGAGCCAAAACAGTCAGAAGCTTAACCGACTGAGCCACCCAGGCACCCTGATACTTGAATTTCTCAAAAGCGCTGTAGTCAATATGGGCAAATTCAAAAAACTTTGCTAAACCGAGCATCCCATATTCTTTGCACTGCTTAGGTTCTCTAAGAGTTTTAATCACAACTTTTAATTGATTTAGCAAACAGCTTTAGTTTCCTGTGCATCACTGGACGAATCATTTGGCATGTAGAGATGAGTATTTACATTGACAATTTTTTATGCTATAAATTTCAAACAACTATTATATTTGAGACCTAGCTGCATTACTTACAGTAAAATATGAGTCATACATAAATGTGCTGGTAGAGTAATAGCCCATGATTAGTAAGCTTTGGAAGCACGCTACCCTGATTTTGAATTCTGGTCCTATCTCTTAATACATAAGAGACCTTGGGTAGGTTCCCATAAACTCTTTAAGCTTCAGTTTTCTCAACTGGAAATGAGTAAGATAGTATCTGTCTAATAGGTTAGCGGAGAAAATTAAATAAAACCATGTATACAAGTCCCTTTGTATAGAACCTCTCACATTGCTCAAAGTTAGCCATTATTATTATTATTATTATTATTATTATTATTATTATTATTTGATTGGAATTCATTTTCCAACATAAAGTAACACTAGGTGATACAGAAGGACAAGAAAACTCAGTGCATTAAAGCCATCAAGTAAACACACTTGAGGTTGTCCACAAAGAAAATAGGCAAAGCACAGAACACATGCTGGGGGAGTTATTTCTACACAGAAAGCATCAGGATAGAAATGGGATAATATCCAAGGAAGCTGAAAATAAGAAGAGAATTCCAGCCTGTGCCAAAGGGTTTGAGTAACCACTTGTCCATAAATGTCATCCTATTTCAGTGAACTTAGACAACTAAGCCAAATAAATACCCTTAACGTTCAACAACAAAATAGAATCACTGGAATATACACAAAATTATACCAGTTTTGTACCAAAATTAATTAATTCATGCATAAGCTCAATTTGACCATTTTTATGGTAAGTATACTTTGAGCTCTCACACAGGTGCTTTTATATCTAGAATATGTTAGGATGTCCACGGAGCCAAAGGCATGTGGTGCCAGTGGGAAGGTGTCCTGGGCCATATGGGCTGATCAGTTGGCAAGCAGATAACCTGGCATAAGCAGATATGCTCTGTGTACATCTTAGTGTTTGCTTAGAATGCAAATTTAGAGATTTTCATTTTTTTAAATGTTTGTCTATTGAAAATAAATTCTGGTTGTATTTGCTCCATGTGTCTATGTGTCTGTGTTTGAGTTCATTGCAGGGCACTTTGTGGTCCTCACAGCACTGAGTTAGTTTATCTGAGGAAGAATAAAGGAAGAGAATATGTATGTTAGGGAGTATGCCTCTGCCATCTAACCAGACGCCTACTAGCTCAATCCCACCAGGTGCACAAACATCCACTGCAAAACGGGCCAGAACAGAGGAACTGACAAAGTAGCCTAGCCTTACACCCTGCCTTTCCCTCCTCCATGCTCATTCCTACTAGCATTCATTATAGATCTTCGGTCATCAAAGAACCCTCAAATAGGGTTATCCCATTTATCAAAGAGAGAGAAGGAAGCCAGCCAGTATGTCTTCTGACCGGCTTTTAACCTCTTCCACAGTTTATGCCATCATGGTGATAGCTTTGGCTTTTCACTCACTGGACCATCTTACCAGAGCAATCACTTGAAGATAACTCAACACATAAGAGACAAAAGTGTGATGGGAACACATCAAGAATCCCATCTAGCAACTGGAAAAAAACTTTAAGGATAAAAAATAAAATGGTAACTTTCTCAACTGGCAGGAAAAAAAATTCAGCCCAGATTCTATGACTCAGGACGAGAATACATAGATAATGTCAAATTTGCCCTTCAGTCCAGTTGTGAATAGTAGCACTTGAGGCTCAAACTGTATTTATTATGTATCTTCCTTCTTTACCATTAACTCTACTAACTCATTTTTAATCTGGAGGGTTTTCTGTTGAGTCTCTTAGATCTGCCCGGTGTATGCGAGTCCCATTGTCTGTGCTTAGATGGGACTCTTGGCATGACTGTGTCCCAACCCCCTTTTCTGCCTCTGCCAATCTGCCCCACGCCACTATCAGATCTGTGCCCCTAATCACAGTTACTTCCATGCAAAAGAACTTCCAGTAGTTCGCGAACTATCACTGAACCTCATCCTAACTGCTCAATCTTTTCTTTCATTCTCACACTGGCATAAATCTGCTGAAGCCAGCCATTCTGCGCCAACATACAAACAAAACCATTTCTCATGCTCTCTTTCCCAGGCTCAGAATGTGCCATCATTGTTTCTTAGCTGATTCAAACCCCAACCATCCCTCAGGAACAAGCAGAGAGCTCTTCTCTACTCCCAAGTACCATTACTCATCTGACCCACTGGCTAAAAGCACCTGAAGGTCAGAGACAATGCCTTACCCTTTCTTTGTATCCTCTTCTCAAAGCTATCAACACAGTAGGAACTTAACAATGCTTTCTTGAATAAAAAAGGATGTGCTAAGCAGAGTTGTAAATTCTATCACTTGCAAGTAAGAGGTTTCTATTTTTGTCATTTTTCTTACTTTTTGTACATCCCCATCCCAACCACTCAAGAAAGACCTATGCCCCACTAACAAGACTTAGTTTAGAATAGCCAATCTTTCTCTGAAGAAAGATTCATGCAGAGAAAATATAACAAAATTAACACATACCAGTTTTTTAAACCTATCACCGTTTCCTCTCTTGTGAAGAGAACTTTTCCTTTAACTTTTGCTTTCTTTTTTCCCCACAAGAATCTAAACTATTTTCCTTCCCTTCCTCCTATGCTCCTTCCTAAAATAATGACATTTCCAGAAACTATTTCATTTGACTTAAGCCTCTCACAGTGAGCTGTGTTTCCTGTCAAACTGAGGACCTTACAGTAGTGAAGGACAAGAGAATATGCAGCAAGAGTTCTTGAAGCAATGAGAGAAATTAAGAAGTCTGAACAATGTGGAAAACATGAAAGCAGTTAGGGCAAACAAACTAACCAATTCAAGAAGACCCTCACCTCCGCAAAAAAAATTCTCTCACAGACAGGCAGTTATAAGAAGGGATCCATTGTTATTAAAGTCAGACATCCATCATACCTTGTTTCCAATCGCCAAAATGGTATATCTGAATGCTTATTATATCAATTGCATATTTCTACCACAACTACTAAAATAGGATGGGATTTCTACCACAACTACTAAAACTCTGGGATGAGATTTGGTGACTAGATTTAGAGGATCCATAAATAATAAGCAAGGAGAGAAAGGAAGAGAGGAAGGGAATAAGGAGGAAAGGAGAAAGAGAAGGAAGAATAAAAGGAGGGAGTGGGAAGGAAAAGGGGAAGAAAGAAAGAAAGAAAGAAAGAAAGAAAGAAAGAAAGAAAGAAAGAAGTAGGGAGGAGAAAAGGATGGAAGGAAGGAAGGAAGGAAGGAAGGAAGGAAGGAAGGAAGGAAGGAAGGAAGGAAGAGAAAGAAAGAAGGGAAAAGGTAGGGAGGAGAAAAGGAAGGAAGGGAAAAGGGAAGGAAGGAAGGAAGGAAGGAAGGAAGGAAGGTAAATAGATGAGTATGAGCCCTGAAGTTAGTGACTCCTAAGTTTGCATACTGGCTCAGTCACTCTCTACCTTTCCAAGCTCCACTTTTCTTCATGTCAGTAACTTGCCCAAGACACAGAACCAGAAACTGAAGAGAAGATTCAACAGAAGAGAGACAGAGAAGAGGAAAGCAAAAGAAACCCAGTATTGAATTCATTGAGGAAACACTGAAATCATGCCCATTAAAGACTACAAGACGCAAGAAGTAAATACTAGAAAACAGAACAGATTTTGTTATGTGTAAGATACGTAAATATGAAAGTGCATATTTGGAAAACCCAAGAGAATAAACTGGAAAAAAACACACTAATAAACTTAAATAAGATGAGTTGCTATGAACAAAAATTAGTAATATTCCTATATATAAACAATAATCACAAAAATAATTCTGAAAACAAGATGCTTCTTGGTACAAAAATAGAAGCATCAAAAACAAAATATCTAGGAGTAATTGCAATAAGAAATGTGCAGAATACTATGTGGATGGAACTAGAGGGTATTATGTTAAGTGAAATCAGCCAGTCAGAGAAAGACAAATATCATATGAAGAAAGACTTCATTCATATGTGGAATTTAAGATATAAAACAGATGATAAGGGAAGGGAAGCAAAAATAATATAAAAATAGGGAGGGGGACAAAACATAAGAGACTCTTAAGTACAGAGAACAAACTGAAGATTCCTGGAGGGGCTATGGGTAGGGGGATGGGTTAAATGGGTAAGGGGCATTAAGGAAGACACTTGTTGGGATGAACACTGGGTATTATACATAGGGGATGAATCACTGGAATCTACTCCTGAAATCATTACGGCACTATACGCTAACTAACTTGGATGTAAATAAATAAACAAATAAGTAAATAAAAGAAATGTGCAGAATCTAAAAGAAAAAACTATATACTCTGTTTAGGGAAATAAAATAAGGATTGAACATATAAGTAAATATATCTTGTTCTTGGATAGAAAGTTTTAATTTTGTAATAATGTATCAATTAATGAAATTCAAATAAAAATATCAACAGAAATCATTTTAACTTGAAGAGCAATCTCAATTGTTCCTAGGAGAAAAATATGAAAGAAGTACAAAGAAAACTCTGGCAAAAAAAATGATTTATGAGATGTTAAAATATACCATAAAGCTACAGTAATTGATACAGTATGGCTGTAGAACAAAACTAATCAGATAAAGCTATGGAAGAAAAGTGGGATTTCCAAAACAGACCCATACAGATAGGATTATCTAGAATGGATAAACTTGACATTTCAAATCGGTGGAAGGAGGTAAGATTTTTGTTTTTGTTGTTGGGTAATGAGGCTAGAACATATAGGGAAAATACTTGATCTCTATTTCATTATACTAAAATAAATCAAAGATAGGTAGAAATTTTAACACACGCACAAAAAAGCTAAATCATAAAAATACTAGATGAAAATACCTTGGGCTACAGGAATCATGACATAAAGGTTCAAAAGCCAAAAAAGAAAAAAAAACTGATGAAGTTGATTACCTGATTATTTTTAAAATTTCCACAGGAAAAAATTTTAAACATAAACATAAGTAAGCCAAAAGACAAACTGGGAAAAATATGTGCAACAGATATGGCAAAGAGCTACAGTGTTTTAACAAAGACACATTGGGTTGAAACCCAAAAAGGATGAGATGAGCAAGTCAAGAAGAAAATAGGCAAAAGACCTAGAGGTACCCTTCATAGGAGAGGAAATTGTCAGGAATAATAATAAAAAAGTAAAATGAATCTCAGTCTCGCAAATTAAAATTATAATTTTTCACCTATACATTAACAAAACATTTTAAGGTTAATTATACTCAGTACTGGAAAGGCCAGTAGGCTCTTAGTCACAAAACAGATGACTTCAAATAAAAGACAATTCATAAATATCAATTTAAAATTAAATGTGCTGCTTCATGACCCTGAAGTTTTCCCTTTAAGAAACTATCCTGTAGAGATAATTGCAGAAGAAGAAAAACATACTTCCAGGATGTTTGTTAAGTCATTTTTCATTTAAATAAAAGGAAAAAAAAAATCTCATGGTCAACCCTAAACTGGAATTTCATATTTTCTCCACATTTTTTAAATGAAATAATTCTACTTCGTACCACACATACTAAAGGAGGTATCCATTGACCCATATGTTGTGGGTAGGAAAAAGAGAATATTGTCACAAATGATTTTTATGTGATTTATTACTTAATAAATGTTAGTTATCTATTACTATCTAATAAATTACTCCAAAATTCAGCAGCTTCAAGCAACACTTACTTTTTAAAACAGTTTCTAAGGATCAGGAGTGTCTTAGCTAGGTGGTTCTGGCTCAGGGTCTGTCATAAACTTGTAGTCAGGCTGTTGATTGGGGGCTAGAGTCAACTAAAGCTGAACGATCCACTTCTCAGTTCATTGTTGTGGTTGGTTATGGCCTTGGTTCCTTGTTGGCTATTGACCAACTACCTCAGTTCCTTACCACATGTTCCTTACCAGTGCCTTGCCTCAGTTCCATATATTGCCTGAGTGTCCTCACAACATGGCAGCGGGCCAGAACAAATGACCCAACAGAGAAAGAGAGCACCCAAAATGGAAGCCACCATCTTTATAATCTAATCTCAGAAGTGACATACCATCACTTCCACAGTATTCTATTCTATTCTAGAAGTCACTAAACCTAGCTTACACTCAAAGGGAAGAGGATGACACATGAATACCAGGAGGTGGGGATTGTTAGGAGCCATATTAGAAGCTATCACTCTATGTAATACATACATGGAGTGTAACCAGATGTTTCTATAGATAAAGATATAAAAACTCATATGCAGGAGGGGAATTATATGCCCTGGTTTGTTTGAAATAGTCCTAGGTTATGCCTATTGTCCTGGAATAATGACAGTATCAAAACATTAACACTGTTTACCTATAGGGAATGGGATTGAGAAGACTTTTATGCTTGCTTAATATATACTTATATAAAGTTTCAATGTTGACAATAAAAATGCATTACCTTATAAAGAATTTTCAAAAAACAGAAATTAGACCTCTAGATTATCTTTCATAATAACTCAAAATATTGTCACATAAATTCCATTTCAGTGACAGTGACTGAGTTCAAAAGAAAAGTCTCTGGGGATTTCAGCAATGGAGAGAAAAGAAAGAATACTTCCTTTTTTAGGTGACACAGATAAGTCTCCACACAGTGGTTATTCCACTCCTGTTTCTCACAGTTGAATAGGTTTTAGTCCCCCCAACAATGGCATAGTTGATATGTTTCTTGGCATCCATCTCACAGATATAAATGGGAGATAACCAAGTAGGCTAGGACAGCTAGATAGGAGAGCCAAAAAAGAAAAAAGAAAAAAAAAATTCTACAACTAAGCCACTGGGATGAATCAGAGATGCCAGGCAGAGAGAAGAAGAAAGAAACACCTTGCCCATGACTTGAGCCCACTGTATTTGCAGGATCCTTGAGGAGTAGAAAAAACAGTCTTGGATATTAACAATAGTCAAACAAAGAATTAATTCACCTTCATAAACTGAAATTTTCCTATTCGGGATTCTTTCCTTTGTATTAAGACACTGCAATATAAGGAGGCATCAGGCTTTAACCTGAAGCCCTGCATGTCAATGTTGGTGTGACTGCAAAGGGACAGTCCGGTGTAGTAAGAAGCCCTGGAGGCTTACTTAAAGCCCATGAGCCCAAGAGCCAGAAAGACCATTTCCTAACTGCATAATCTTTAGTGACGTCCTTAAGTTCTTTTTGTTTCCATTTCTCCATCAATAAAATAGGACTACTTCAGTCTTTTCAACAAATGGTGCTAGAACAACTGGACATCCACATGCAAAAAAAAAAAAAAAAAATTAATCTAGACACAGATCTTACACCCTTCACAAGAATTAACTCAAAATGGATCATAGACCTAAATGTAAAATACAGAAACTATAAACTCCTAAAAGACAACACAGGAGAAAACCTAAATGACCTCAGGTATGGCAATGGCATTTTAGATGCAACAGCAAAGGCACAATCTATGAAAGAACTAAGTGCTAAACTGGACTCATTAAAATGTATAACTTCTGCTCTATGAAAGACAATGTTAAGAGGATGAGAGGACAAGCCACAGACTGGGAGAAAATATCTGCAAAGACACAGAAGATAAAGGATTGTTATTCAAAATATAAAAAGAACACTTAAAATTCAACAATAAGAAAACAAACAATCCAGTTTAAAAATGGGCCCTCCCTCCCCCCCAAAAAACCCACCAAAATCATATATACAAAGAACATAAGTGAGGGGTATGCAAAATGAGTGGACATGTTCAAAAGGTACAAACCTGCAGTCATAAAATAAATAAGTCTGGGGATGTGATATACAACACCATGACTGTAGTTCCTAATACTGCATTGTATGTTGAAAAGTTGCTAAGAGAGTAAATCTTAAAGGTTTCATTACAAGTAAAAAAAATTTTTTTTTGTAACTGTGTGGTGACGGATATTAACTGGACTTAACCTTAGTGATCATTTTGCAAAATATACAAATATCAAATCATTATGTTGTACACCTGAAAATAATATAACATTGTATGTCAACTATATCTCATTTTCTTTAAATGGGCTAAAGGCCTTAACAGACACCTCACCAGAGGGCAAGAAAGCATGTGAAAAGGTGCTCCACATCATATGTCATCGGGGAAATGCAAATTAAAACAATAAGATACCACTACACATCTATTAGAATGGGCAGAATCCAGAACACTGACAACACTAAATGCTGGCAAGGAGCAACAGGAACTCTCATTCATTGCTGGTGGGAATGCAAAATGGTATGCTACTCTGGAAGACAGTTTGGCAATTGCTTACAAAATTAAACATACTGTTATCATACAATCCACATTCATGCTCTGTGGTATTCACCTAAAGGAGTTGAAAACATGTCCATAAAAAACATGCACACGCAGGTTCATAGTAACTTTTTTTTAAGTTTATTTATTTATTTTGAGAGAGAAAGAGGGAGAGAGAAAGTGAGCAGGGGAGGAGGAGAGAGGGAGAGAGAGAGAGAATCCCAAGCAGACTCTGCGCTGACACAGCCCAGATACAGGGTCAAACTCACAAACTATGAGACCATGACCTGAGCCAAAACCAAGAGTCGGGCACTTAATGGACTGAGCCACCCAGGTGCCCCCATAGTAGCTTGTTTTAATCATAAATATCAGTGATTGCCTAACAGATACCAAATATCAGAAACAGATCACAGAAAATATCACAGACAAGTGGAAGACTTTACCATCAATAGAATGTGAATTGCTTTTCCTTCCTTTTCTAAACCTCTTCCTTCACCTTCACCCTTTCCTTCTTCTCCCCCATTACTTATTTCCTTCCTCCTTCCTTTCCATACCTAATCTACTTCAATGATTCTTCTGAACCATCTATTGGAGGCACACATACAAAAGACTTGTCAGAAACTCTTTAGGCCTAGGGGTAAACATTCCTACTCTTTCTGTAAGGAATTCAGTTGGGCCAAGTATCACACCATTGACACAAAGATTATTACCATCTATTTTCCCTCCTCCAAGGAACCAACCTCAACTGTTTATTCAGCTATATATTCACTCAGGCATGTATCCAGCTATTTAACATTTATTGAGTCAGTATGCCAATGCTGTAAGTCTGTGGGGCCAAACCATTTGTGGTTGTTTTTGTAATTCATAACTTCCAAAACTTGGAAGCAACCAACACACCCTTCAGTAGTTGAATGGATAAAGAAACTGTGATACATACAAACAATGGATTATTATTCATCACTAAAAAGAAGTGAGTTAACAAACCATGAGAAAACATGGAGGAAATATAAATGCTAAGAGAAAAAAAGCCAATCTAAGAGAAAAAAGCCAATCTGAAAAGGCTACATACTATATGATGTTCTGGAAAAGGCAAAACCATGGCAACAGTAAAAAGATCAGTAGTTGCAGGAGTTGAGAGAGAAAGGAGGAATAAAAAGATGGGGTACAGTGGATTTTTAGGGCAATGCAACCACTTTGTATGTTACTGTAATTATGGATACATGTCATTACACATTTGTTCAAACCCTCTGAATGAACAACACAAAGAAAAAGTGAACACTAAGATGAACTATAGACTTTGGGTGATTACAATGTGTCAATGTAGGTTCATCAATTGTATCAAAGGTAGCATTCTGGAGGAGGTGTTGATAATGGGGGTGGCCATGCATGCGTGGGACTGGGAGTATACAAGAAATCCCCATACCTTCTTCTTAATTTTTCCGTGAACCTAAAACTCCTCTAGAAAAATTAAGTCTTTAAAAAAAAGAGAAAAAAAAAGACCCAACTTGCTCTTGAAGGCATATAAGGAGGAGGAAAGGAAACATGAGCCAAGAAATGAGGGTGGCCTCTAGAAGCTGAGGCCAGCCTTCAATTAGCAGCTAGCCAGAAGACGGCCACCTCTGTCATACAATCCCAGGGAAGTGAATTCTGCCAATAAGCTGGATGAGGAAGGAAATGGATCCTCTTCTAGAGCCTCCAGAAAGGAATGAAGCTTGCTTATACTTTGATTTTAACCCTCTGAGATTTATGGCAAACTTCAATCCTACAGAAATATAAGATAATAAATTTGTGTGGTTTTGGGGGGAAAGGATTATCTTACAGGGCTACTATCATGATGTTAACATACATAAAGTACTTAAAAGAGGGTCTGACACATAGAAAACACTCATTAAATGCTAGCTGTCAGCACCACCTACAATCTAAATGGCCTTAAGGAAATAATTACTCACACACTGATTCTTTGTAAAATCAGGATAATAATATCTCCCTCATAGAGTATTTGTGAAGCTAAAAGATAAGACTGTAAAATGCTTAAAATAGTGCCTGGCATATGGCAGATACAAAACAAATAACAACTATACCATTAAAAATATCATCATTATTGCCTAAAAAAATGGATCTGATTTTAAAATCCAGAGTTAGATGGACTGATATATTGTACATGAAAGCATCTAGCATTGTACTTGCACATCATTGGTGCTTGACAAATGTTCATTAAATATGAACTTAAGTTTCCATAGCTCATCTCTATTCTAAAGCCCAGAGAATTGTTTTAGACTGCTTAAAAGTTACAAATCTTGAAATCTGATACCCTAGGAGCAATCTTCTGGCTTCCTTATTGGTTCTTTCATTTTGTAACAGAATGTTCAGGGGGATTGTATGCTGCAATCATCGTTGAAGTCTAAAACTTGAGACACAGCTGCTAAGAACCCCGCCTTGAGTTCAGAGGGCCACTGGAAACATGGTCATGGTCGGCCCCCTAGCAGAGTTTGGGCAGGGGGGTGGGGGGGGGTGGTGATTTGAATCCAGCCCCACCACCACAACCACACCCCAACCCTGGTCAACAGAGAGAGAAACGGAGTGAGAGGAATCTGTTGAGGAGTGGGGCTTCTCCCCTTTTCTAAAGAGGAGGAAGCACCCAAGAAAATCAAGACTGGGAGTACCTGACCATCCCCAGCTGGAGTCTGCTTAGCCAGCATACTGGGCATTCTGCCCCCCAAGCTTTCTGAGCAGAGAGAAAATGAAATGAGGAAGAGATGGCAGTAGAAGAGTGACTCTAAATGGCATGGTGACAATTGGAGACATTTGTGGCAAGCCCCCAAAACAGGGGGTTGGAGGGTCTTGAGCGCCTTGTTTGTGATAAGAAACCTTGATCACCTGCTCAAGATGAAAGACCTGACCCAACCGAGCATTTCCCTATTTCTGGAGCCCACAGGGATCCTTTAAGAAACTGCATGATTGAATTTTGTGAGGACACGAAAACTTATCCAGGAAATAAGTATAACAAAACATGAGCTTTTTCTTTCTTATCTGGGGATTATGGTCAGAAGCCAAAACTAAGACCAACATGTGCTAATTACTCTATGTTTTAGGTTCAGAAAACTGCCAGAAGTTGAAGCCAGCCACCTCTCTACAGGTTTTCTAAATGATACCAGACCAAGAAGCACACAGCTGACTCAAACTGGGGAAAGACCAGGAGAAAGGCACAGACTTGGGAGTATGGGCCATGTTTTTCATGCCACTATTGCCTCTCCACCCCTGTGGATGTGCTTTCCCTGCCTGCCAACAAAGGAAGAAGAGGGGTGAGGAGCTCAAAAATAATCACTTGTAAAGATAATGAGAATATGCAATAAAGAGAAACAGGCATTTTACTCTTGAATTGATTACTGCACCCTTGCTCTCATGCTGTCCTCGCCCTGCACTATTAGTGTGAAAATTAACAAAGGGAAACCTCACTACAATGGAGTCGAGGGGCCAGAAGGGGGAGCCCTCACACCATACTACTCTACCTCAGAAATTATCAACTACAGACCACCCTCCCCCTCCCCACCCCCCACCCCCACCACCCCCACCCCCACCACCCCCCCCCCCAGCCCAAACAGAAGAATGATCAAGAGGGAAGAATCATCAATGACAGTCCCCAACAAGAAAAGATGTACATTGCATCTCTTACAAGAAATCAACTACCCTTGCAACTCAACCAATGAGAAATCATCATCACCCTGAACGCCTGCCTTTCTCCAATGGGCTTTCCTTCAGAACAACCCTCTCAACTTTCTCCTTCTCCATAAAATAATGTTCCTCTACTTGGTTGGCCTAGCCTATGGTTTTAGCCACACCTTTCTTTCCCCAAATTGCAATTCTTCATTATTCCTGAATAAACCCATTTTTGCTAGTAAAATAACTTTTATTTTTAAGATCAATGCTGGAGGGGCACCTGGGTGGCTGGGTTAGTTGAGCGCCTGACTTCAGCTCAGGTCATGATCTCACGGTTCGTGGGTTCAAGCCCCGCGTCAGGCTCTGTGCTGACAGCTCAGAGGCTGGAGTCTGCTTCAGATTCTGTGTCTCCCTCTCTCTCTGCCTCTCCCCATTCATGCTCTGTCTCTCTTTGTCTCAAAAATAAATAAAACATTAAAAAAATAAATTTAAAAAAAGATCAATGCTGGAAAAAAGGAAACAGAAATGGAAAGAGATGGTTAGGCTGAGAGGCGGTGGGCTGTAAAAATCCCTTTGGTGTGGCAAGAATGGGGAGCTGCTAGAGGATGGAGTGTTTACCAGTATTTCACCTATGAAGGCTGCACACCAGGTGAAGGAACCAGGCCAGTTTGCCCTTAGAAGAGATGTGGGCAGTCTGTCAGGGTTCACCTGAGAAGCCACAATAATCAACAGAAAAAGGACTGTGACTATTCATGTCCTCCCTGCCCAATGGGGAAGAGTGGGACTCTGCTTCAGAAAATGCCCTTCACACTTCTACTACACCTGCTCCAGGTTCAGGAAAAGCCAAAGCAGGCAAAGATGGCAGACACAAGAGTTTTCATTGTGCTTTAAACTAAGCAAAACTGAGCTAAGTACCAGAACTGACTGTCCCAATAGTCGGGATGAATAAAAATGGATAAAATTTGGCCATGTTGGCCAAAGGCTCATTAGAGCCAGCTAAGCGGGGCAGGGAGTGGGGTCAGGAGTTAGGCCTACCACGGCATGGTTGGAGCAGTTATTAGGAAAAAATAAAATGACCGTGTTTTTACCCCAAATTCTATTTTCAGCCCCTCCCCTTCCTGTCAAACTCCCTCTCTTCTTCTTTGTTATGGTAGGGTGGCTCCTTAGTCAAGATCAGTTGCTAACAAAGTGAACAATCCCCAGCCAAGTCAGCCAGCCTCATTCTCCCAGTAATTGAGCTTTGCTTTCCCCCATGGACTTGTGTATCTTTTAGCAATTTTTTAAAGGGCTTTTTCTCTCTTTACATGTCACATGCTGCATAGGTTAACCAGAATCAAAAGTTATTATACAGATATTATAACTGTACAGAGGCCTCTGACCTCACAATCATGATGCAGGCCAAAGCCAGAGTGGACGAGAAGAGGGACTTTGGCCCAAATACAGACACAGCTAAATTCTGAAAGTGAAGTTAAACCTGGGCTTGTTTTTCCTCCATAAAAAGGAGTTGAGAGATTTTTTGGAGAATATCATTGTTCTTTCTATAATGTATGCTGTGTGCTTACACATTCTAGGAGGGGAAGGCCCCTGTCTTCCTGGCTAACTACTTTATTCTCAGCATCTAGCTGCAGTGCCAGGCATAAAGAAGGCACTAAATAGTTATTTGTTGAACAAAGGAATGAGTAAAGGAGTTAATTAATGATTGGTAGTGAATGTTGACAGCATGGAGTCTCAATATTAGGCAATAAATGAAACTCCTTTTAAAGGTATTTGTACAGCCATCTACAGGCCTTGCAAGCAATCTAACGTTTTCATTCATAAAAGAAATACTGGTTGGACAGTAAAGAATGTGAGGAAGGATCAGAGACCAACGAATATAAACAAGACTCCGTCTCTGACCCTAAAGCACCAAAGCAACAGTATGTATAGCCGCTTCAAATAGGTGCGAGAGAGGAGGAGGACAGAGGACAGAGATGATTTAGTCCAATGTCAACACAATCGATTGCCAACACTCAACTTCCAAAACCAACCCAACAAAATATCATCATGGGGTTTTTGTGCCTTTTTACTGCACCCTTATTCCTCATATCCCAGGGGGATACAATCTGCTCCAATTTCAAGCCCAAGACTTTCAATTTTAGTAAATAGGAAAATGACTCTTAAAATAACAGTCATAACATCTGTTTTATTTTTTTATTTAAGACATCAATCCTCTTCCTTGAATTCTCTACCTCATCATAAGAAAAAATTAATTTTCCTTTCTCAATTACAGTTTTTAACTGCTTAAATCCTAGAAAAATAGTATAAATTGTCCCATAAAGGCATTTTTTAAACAAAAATGAAACACAGAGCTAGTTATCAACTGTACGGTCATGAAGAGAATAACTGTGACAGAGGAAGGCACATGTTCCAGTGCACTAAATAATTCCTCATAGAGAGGTCTCCATAGTGCTCGATGAGTGGACTGCCACCATTCATACCCAGTTATATGGGAATCTTTCCTAGTTGCCTTCACCTCTTGAAAATTCCCTAAGGAGAACTGCATCACTAAATGTTCACAATCATTGTACACTTTCTATTAATGCAATAACCGTCCACATTGAAATGGAGGAAAACTCAAACTGCCCTTAGCCAAAGTTGAAGATTTTCTATGAACAACCAAAGAAGCCAGTTATAAGAATTGATGTCGGGGTGGTGGGGGGAAGTCAAGAAACTACTTTTAGAAATTTATACTAAGAAAATAAACATTAAATGTTTAAGATGTATACACAAAATGTTCATCACAGCATTATATACAAAGGTGAGAAATTGCAACAACATAAATATACAGTAACAGTGGATTAAATAAATCTTAACTATCCTAACAAAAGAATATCTCAGCCATCAAAAAGAGATGCTATAGCTCTACATATATTGCTATTTAAAAAATTCACAACATACTGTCAGATTCATTATATATTTTTTAATGTTTCTATTTATTTTTGAGAAAGAGAGGCAGAGTCCAAGCTGGGGAGGAGCAGAGAGAGAGAGAGAGAGAGAGAGAGAACACAGAATCCGAAGCAGGCTCCAGGCTCCGAGCAGTCAGTACAGAGCCCAATGCAGGGCTTGAATCTACAAACCATGAGATCATGACCTGAACTGAAGTTGGATGCTTAACCAACTGAGCCAACCAGGCAACCCTCATTATATTCCTGTTTTATAAACACACAGAGAAGCACTGAATAGTCTAGGAAAATATACACGAAAATATTAGCAATGTGTGTCCCTCGGTGATTAAATGTCAATCACTTTTACAAATGAAAATAGTGTTGCTTTTATCATTTAAATGTCAAACTTGAGAAAGCAGAACTGTTTAAAGAAGCTTTTTTATTTCGCATGCTCAGGATTTACCAAATCTATATGAAGAAATATTTAAAGAAAAAATCTAATATGCAAATTTGATATCCCTGAAAAGGATCCTTTTGAAGAAAGTAATTTCTTCCGATATGGTAACATTTAAAAAGCTCATAGCAGGGGTGCCTGGGTGGTTCAGCCCCTTAAGTATCTGACTTGATTTCAGCTCAGATCATGGCTCAGGTCATGACCTCACAGTTGTGAGGAGCCCACGTTGGGCTCCATGCCCAGCATGGCACCTGCTTAAAATTTTTCTCTCTCTGGAAGCACCTGGGTGGCTCAGTGGGTTGAGTGTCTGACTTCAGCTCAGGTCATGATCTCGCGGTTAGTGGGTTCGAGCCGCATTAGTGGGTTCGAGCCCTGCGTCAGGCTCTGTGCTGACCGCTCAGAACCTGGGGCGTGCTTTGGATTCTGTGTCCCCCTCTCTCTCTGCCTCTCAAAAATGAATAAACGTTAAAACAAATATATTTTTAATTAAAAAAAAAAGATTTTCTCTCTCCATCTCTGTCCCTCCTCAGCGTGTGCACGCATTCTCTTTCCAAAAATTAATTAGTTAATTAATTTAAAAAATAAGAAACTCACAGTAAATAATGTTTGCCCAAAATGAAAATCATAAAGCAATTTTCTCACAAGCTTTTAATTATATGAGAAAATGTCAAAGATATAACATTGAGTGGATAAAGGGGAATATAAAACTAAATATACAAAGCATACACAATTATGTAATACACATATGCAAACAACTATGCACAAAAGAAACAGTGTTCATAATGAAGTATTTCTGAGGGAGGGAATTGTGAGTGTTTTTTTTTCTCCTTTTTACTACACTTAAAATTTTTCTACAGTACGTATCTATTACTTCCAAAATCAGACAAATAAGGAACACTGTAAGTTTTTTAAATAAGCACAGAGTACATAAAGTCCTGTATATATTTGCTGTACCAATAATTGAAATAAGTAATTTGTTCCCAAAAAGCCTGTTCTCATTACACTCACTTGGAAATCTCTGGTACTCTGCTACATAAGCCCTGAATAATAAAGAATGTGTAACTCTGAATTCACTGCAGCTTCCTCCTGGCACCTAATTAAAGGAGTGACACAGCTCCCCTGGTCTTGGCTGCTTCCCTTTCACACAATGCCATAGCTAGAAGACAGTCCAACAGAAAGGGAGAAAAATCAATCACTTTGAAACTCAGCATAAATATCTGAAACAGACCAACCATAACCCTTTGAACACCACATTACTCAATTTCTTACTAACTTGACTAATGACACTAGACCAGACTAAATTTTATAAAATCAGGAACCATGTCTTAACTTTAACCACTGTTTCTCAACACCAATGTGGTGCACAACAGGCATTTAGTAAATGTGGATGAGTGAATGAATGAATGAATGATTGAATGAATAGGGGATTTATGGCTGGGCTCTGTGCTCTTCCTTAAAATTCTACTGGCCATGTTACAGCATCCTTAGCGCTAATTTTATGAAAGAAGACGCTGTGTCATAGGGTCACATTTCATTAGATATTCCATTACTGAAAGTGCAAGTAATAGGCATAAGATATGTCCCAGGAAGCAGCTTTTCTCATTATTATGGCTTAATAATTAGCAATAATTCAACACCTAATCCTCTTAAGGTAAGTACTGCCATCCACAGCTAAGGCTGAGAGAGGCCAGGTAAATTTTTCAAGGTCACAAAGCTAAGAAATAAATGACAGAACTAGGATCAAATCCTGATTCTCTGGGGCCCCAAAGTCTGGACTCTTTCTAGGTGGGAATAAGCATCCTGTCATCTCACCCAGGCAGGTGAGGAGGGTTATGGATTCTACACTCATTACTTCAATTATCCTCATAAACCTATGAAGTAGATGAGCACATCATATACCACTTTTCAGATAACAAAACAAAATAACAGAGAGGTTAAGCAGCTTGCACAAGGTCACACAACTCCTGATAGAGCCAAAATAGAATGAAGAACTAAAAAGTACTATAGTTTACTAGGAATCTATCAACTCAATCAGAGAAAATGCATTAATTATACATAGTCAACATCATTTCCAAGATGATTTACAACTATGATGAGAAAAAAACTTGTTTTTCTGAGTTCCTGCCTGAGCATTTTACAGTACGATAACCCTGCTTAACACCCACAGTCTGGACATTTAGATAAGAACTTAAGTTTAGAATTCCCGCCATAAGTTCCTGCTTTACTTTTTCCTGGGGAACCTTTAAAAATAACCACTTAAGAGTTAAGCCCAGAAAATGTTAGTGACCTCTGTTCCAGCCACCTTACAAGTAATACATGCTCGCTATCCTACTCACAATCTCCGGGTCATTCATGCCCTGGGACAGAGGACTGCCTTTCCCCCAGCTCATTCTACCCCCTCCATTCTAGGATCTGATCAATATTGTCACTCTACTTCCTTGGCGGGGGGGCGGGGGGGGGGATTGAAACTGCATACTCAATCAAAATGACCCTGAATGGGTTTCCTTTTCCCAGAGTGGGAGCTGGGATGCCAAGGGAGCTACCTGCTGCCCTCCGCCCCCCACATGGGTGGCTTGTACCTTCTCATTCAGTAGGTTAGAATCTGTATGTTCTTAATTCAATACACCAGCTCTGGCTTCCTAACCCAACTTTGTCAAAAGACAAACTGGCCACAGCCTACACTAACATATACAACTATTCAATTGATCCAACTAGCTCTCTAGATACTTCTCTCTGAAATGAAGACTAATAGACTTCCAAGTTGCAAAAAAACACATCAATTTGCAAGGCAGAGGACAAAAGCACAAATGTATCTAAATATTTAAAAGCTATAATAAAATCAACAAACAGATAAAAAATATGTTCTATCCTCCTATCCTTTGCCCTGAACAAATATACCCACATAACCAACTGGAATGCCAGGTGTAAATTTAGGCTTCTCAAACTCCAGGAAGTTTGATACTGGGACATGCAAACCCCCAGTCCCATTTCCAAGTTCCTTCCACAGCCTCTGTCTCCCACAAGGAGCTGCTCCTTGGCCATCCCTTGGGCCTAGGAGTGCACACAGCAATGGAAAAAGCCACCCTGAGGATGAGGGATGGAGAAACAACCCAAGCAGGCAAGCAGGCTGTGGAAGTGGGCTTTGGTCATTTGGGCTGGGAATTCCTGCCTCAAATGTAAATCACGGGGTCGACAAAGTCCCCCTCTGGCCTTGCCCCTTTGCAAAGGGCTGACACCAAAGGAGGAACAGAGTGAGACCCCCATGGCTCCTCCTGCCAGAGTCTAAGCGGGGCACTAGTGAGAACCCTAGCCAGCTCTCACATAAGCTTTCAATAGAGACAGCTACTTAAAGTAAGCTTCCCCAAAGGCATCCCCTCTCACTCCCCTCCTTTAACCAAGACCTAGACATCCACCAAAGTACAATTCATCCACTCCTTTTCCAGTAGCCAAAGTGTTTATGGTTTGCAGTTTCCAGATTTAGCTATTCGTTGCATGTTTTCTGGGATTTTTAAAAGTCCTATGAACTAGGTTGGTTTTGTTTCTCTAAAGCAGTAATTTTCACGCAGGGGCAATTTCTCCCCCCAAGAGACATTTTGCTAAATCTGGAGACATATCTAGTTGTTTCATTTAGTGGACAGAGGCCATGGATGTTGCTATGTGTTCTGCAATGTACAGGACAGCCCTCTGCAACAAAGAATTATCTAACCCAAAATGTGAGTAGTGCTGAGACTAGAAAACTCTACTCTAGAGTAAGAACTCTTTCAGAATAGAGAGGATGTCATTTCCTCCTTTGATCCCCACACAGCCAAGCAGAATATTGGACCTCATTAAGTATTTGTTAACTGACTGACTGATTAGCTATCTGGTCTCACACCTTGCTGAAACGTTCATTCACACAATAACTCAATGAAAATTAGTGAGCCGGGAACTGTGTTCAGCTCTAGGAATGCAAATATCAATGAGCGAGCAGAAATGGAAGACAAATAAACTGATACTTCTAATACAGCACCACTAAAATGCACCTGTCACTACCAGATACTTGTATATCTATGTATTAATTATGTCTCCCCTCAGTAGCTCATAAACTTCAGGAAAGTATTTCTTGAAATTCTTATAGTTATAGTTCTATACCTATAGAACTATAGTTATAGTTCCAGCATCTTATATGGTAATAATGGTAGACACAACATAGTAAATATTTTTTGAAAAACGAAAGAAATGCAATAATATGTACAAGGCATTTAAAAAAAAACAGAAATGAGAAGCTTTTAACGCAACCTGGAGAGGAAAAAAGGAGTAAGAGAGGCTACCTTGATGAGAGATGATATGGACTAAGCACTAATTATATGCCAAAAGCATTTTTCAATGCATTATCTATCCTAATGCTCACAGCAATTTTACAAGAAGCCACACTGTACAGATAAGGAAACGAACAGTGAGGGTGGACTTGCTCAGGAACACGGCAAATGGTGGAATCAGAATTTCAGCACAAAGGTCACTTTGGGACCTTTGCTGTTAACCAGTAAATGCATTGTCAAGAAGTAAGGATTGGCCAGATGAAGGACAAGGAGTTGTGGCCTTGAAGGAAAGGCATTCCAGTCAGAGTGAATGACACCAGTAAGATCAACACAGCCTGACTTGTTACAAGGAACCATACCCCTTACCAGCATTACTATACTATAAGAGGAACGCTGATGAAACATGATGTTGGAGAAGTAAGCATGGCCAGATGATAAGGGATATGGGTAGCAGTGCCCCATTTATCTAACATTGTCAGGGAATGAGCATAAGGCTTAGAATCAGATAGCTCTGGGTTGGAAAACTGACCCATCATTTCGTGAATGGATCTATCTGAATCTGCATTTCCTCATCCATAGCACAAAGAACATACAAATGCCTACTTTGTAAAGTAGCTACGAGAACAAAAGATAAGAAATATAAGCCCTGAGAACTAGGCCTGGTACATTGTATGCGTCCAGTCAGAGTTCATGATTTATTTTTGCTATTGCAAGTTATTGCTAATGACTTTTTTTCACATTTGTAAATCCACAACATAGTTGAAGCTTATTTTAAGCACCAAAATGTATTAAACTATCTTTTCTTTCTTTTTATTTTTAGTGTTTTATTTATTTTTGAGAGACAGAGACAGAGAGAGAGACTGAGAGAGACAGAGCCTGAGCAGGGGAGGGGCAGAGAGAGAGGGAGACACAGAATCCAAAGGAGGCTCCAGGCTTGAAGCTGTCAGTACAGAGCAGGACTTGAACTCACAAACCGTGAGATCATTACATGAGCCGAAGTTGGTGCCTCAAACTATCTTTTTCTTAAACTACTTTTAAAGTGAATCCCAGGGCACCTGGGTGGCTCAGTCAGTTGAGCGTCCGACTTTGGCTAACGTCATGATTTCATGGTTGGTAGGTTCAAGCCCCATGTTCGGTGTTGGGCTTTGCATTGACAGCATGAAACCTACGTCGGATTCTCTCTCTCTCTTTCTCTCTCTCTGCCCCTCTCCTGCTCACGCACACATTCTCTCTCTCTTTCTCTCTTTCTCTTAAATATAAACATTAAATTTTTTTTTAAAAAATAAAGTGAATTCCATAAATGTCCCATTTAACAAACATAAACCTTACATCCCATATATACAGATGGCTATACCTGCCTCCCACCCCCTCCACCCCCAGTGCTGTTCTGTGGCCACCAGGGCAGCTGTAGAAATATCTGAAGCTTCTGGGATACACAGATTCAAAAATACAGACAGAAAAGTTGGCACATAAAGCTACACGTGCTTAGAGTAGTATTTGGTTCAGAATTTGGGAAAGGAAAGAGGAACATCATGGCTTAGAGTAATGGTTAGCACCCAGTGAATATACAGAATGTTCAAGGCACGTGCGTGTATTATCCTCTATCCCCCAATCCACCAGTAACAGCGATGTGCCAACTCTGCTCAGAGCTGACACATCCAATGCTCTTGGATACTGGATGTTTGTTCATTTTTCATAAACCACACCTTAAGCCCATTCAGAGATTGTGACCTGGCTTCCACCCACCTCCCAGTCTACCTTCCTACTACGTTCTCTGTGGGAAAATTAATACCTTTTTATACAGGAAGCACAGCAAGCATTTCCACACCTCCCTGCTTCGGCCTTTGCTGCTTCCCTGCCTAGAATATCCTTCTGCCCTCACCTCTTACTCTTACCCTATTTCACCATCCTTCAAGGCTTAGTGCAAACACCATCTCTTCTCTGATTTCCCTCCTTCCAGCAGAATTAAAAGCCATGTTTCCATGAACTTCCCCAGTACTTTGCTTGATTGTTATAACAACCATGTACAAACAGAGGTATGTGGCAAGCAGCATTCTAGGTACTTTCTAAATGCGACCATGTAATTTTCACTGCAAACTTGTAAGAAAGTATTACAAACCTATTTTACAATGGGGAGTCTGAAGCTCTTTAAGTTGAATGTACCAATGATCGAACAACCAAAAAGGAAATCAGTTGGAATTCCAACCACGTTCTTTCAGCTCCCGAATCCGTAAATTTTTCTGTCCACTATGCTGCCTCTCTTTGATGTCCCTATGTCCAGTTGGTTAATTAATTATACACAAATATGCCTGTCCCTAGGATTATGGCAAATTCCTTGATGCCAGGGACATGGGCATGTTCCTCTTTATAAATGTGGATGATAATGTATCCATTTATACAAGATTGTTAGGAGAATTAAATGAGACAGTACATTTAAAGCACATTGCACAGTGCAATGCACATTATAAGCTCCTAATAATTTGTTGGTTTTACTGTTGTTGTCGTCGTTACCATGTCTGATGCCAAGGATAAAGTCTGTCACGTAAATTGTGAGCTGAAGTTTCTTTCTGAGAAGCAAATCAAGTGGGTAAGGCCCTGATGGAAGAGACAAATGCCACTCATCCAGAAGCAACAAGAGTTGCAAAGAAAGTCTCCAATATTTCTATGATAGGGCCAATTGATCCCTTAAACTTTCTGTTACCATGTGGAGGTTACAAAAACGTCCCATCTAGTTCAAAACTCTTGCAGCTTTGTTACTTTCTTCCTGCCTTGACCTATGCGATCTGCCAAGGTCCCCCCCACCCCCCGTTAAGAAGTCATACTTGAAGTCTGAGCCAAGAGAAGAAAATCACAAAAGTAAATGAAAGCACAGAGGACAAAATGTAATGTGAAATTCTAATACTTAATGAAATGCTCTAATTAGAGCATAATGAAACACTTTCCTTTGTCCTCATAGCACTTAACAGAACTTTAAATCATCCTATTGCTTTACTCATTCGTTTTTGTCAATCAACACCTAGTAGGAGGTAAGCTGTCTCAGAGAAAGCAATCCTGTTCACTGCTATCCTCCGGGGCCTGATATCTGGTGCACAGTAGTCATTCATTAAATGTTGGTCAACTGACTGATTGCAATGATTTGTATGTATGTATATATGAATATGTGTATGACTTTATACATATACATAACATCATTCCATGGTTCGTAAATAAATATACATATCTCCATACATAAGTGCATACAGTACATTTGTGTACATATATTTCTATCCGTGCAGAAGATGTTTTAGACTGGAAAACACAGACACCTGTTTGCAAAAATTGTGTCTTCTTAACATCATAAAGGCCTCTGGCTTACCTATCTAATATTTTAAAAACATACAGTACTGCCCACATACTAACCACCCATTTTTTTAATGGATTTTATTAAGCATGTTTTATTTATTTATTAAGTACAAAAAAATTTTTGACCTAACAAACCAGGATACCTTTATCTTTCAAAACTCCTTGTCCCTAATTATTAGCTTCAGTGTAAAGAAGAGGGCAGTAGGAGCAAAATATTGGCCAGTAATGTTTCTCTGCAAATTTGGCAGGTGAAACACTTCAAATTCTTATGAGCTTCCCAGCAGTCTTTATTTAAGTTGTAACATATACAAAAAGGTGTAATTCATGACAATTATAATAATTCCATTGACTGGGTAAATGTGCATCAGGTGTTTTTTTATTTAAACCTATACCAACCCTGCAGAGTAAATGTTATTATCCCCTTTTATAAATAAGGAAACTAAGACTCAAAGAGAGCAGCTTGCCAAGGATACTCTGCTGCTTATCTATCTAGTCATGGCATACTCAGTCTAGAAATTCTACCAGTCTAGAATTCTACTCCAAAGCCCAAACTCTTTTCAATAAGCAATGGGGCCTCTTACACAGTTTTACAGACATTCATCTTGAGGGATATGTGGTAAAGCAGTTTTTTACAGTGTATGGACTTCAATTAGTAATTCTCGGCACACAGAGACCGGACTCAATGACAGCTAAACACACTGAAGATTACCCCAGGCTACTGACAGCAAGGGACAAATGCGTCTCAGAAACGATCAGCCTGTGTTTCTCAGAATATGAAGCATTTTCCACTTGAGTATGTCCTGCAAAAGAAATGTATTCTCTAAAAGAGCTTCATTATTCCTCCTCCTATCCAAAAAAATGGACTCTTTCATTGCAAACCAATGGGAAGTTCTTAACTCATTTCCTTATATTTCTTGGAATGAAAGTGCTTTCTGTCTTTGGAGAAAAGAGTTGCCGGATGCTATACCCTTTGGGTGCCTTTGAGTCGAACAATCAATACTGTGAAGGCAAGAGAAAATTAGCCCTTATAAACTTTTCAGGGGTGTAAGGTTATTTTTAAACTTAATGATAGCTGAATTCTAAAGAGAGGGAAGGAAAGTCTTCCCTCCCAGTTTAAAGAATTCAGCTGCCTTCCTCTAAAAGAATTGGCTATTATCTCTTTGACCTTCTTTCCAGAAGCAGGCCAGAGAAGAAAGAAACCATATGTTTAAAAAGTTTTTTGAAATTTATAGATGTTTCTGAACATTTGTAACCAACGGTAGTGAAAATGTTTCAGTTGGCTCTAGGCTGCCCATATACTGCTTTGGAAAAATCTTAGGCAGATCAAAGGAAAGTACTCTCCAGCCAGACCACTACACTCTCAGGAAGAGCTTCAGCCTTCTCAGCCCTGGGGACTGAAGGGGAAAGGGGCTCTTGACAGTGGTGTGTCCCCTCAACACACCCAGAAATGTGGAGAGGAAGGGGAAGCTGCACTGCCTTCCCTCCAATCTAACTACACAACCCCTGCTGCCAAGGACTTATTTTTAGACACTTCAGCTGAAATTCCCAGAAAGGAAGGGAAACTACAACCTCTGAGCGATCTTCAGAGTTCTGATTTCCAACCTGGCTTGCATTTTTTTGTTTGTTTTCTGACTTCAAGTCTCTACCTAACGCCCAACTCCCATCCTCCAGAAGGCATCCACAAGATGTCTAAGTCACAAGAAAAAGAAAAAAAAAAAAATAGAGCTGAGAGCTGTAGAGCCTTATGTGATGAAAATTCCAGCTCCCACACATCAAAGGGACATGACCTTGAAGTAACTCCTCCTTCTGAAGACTCAGTTTGTGGTTTGTAAGATGGGAATAATAATATCTGTTATTAGAAAGTTGTTGAAGTTTCAATAAAAATTGCACAGTACCCAGCTCTTAATAGGGCATCAGTAAGGACTCTGTGTTTTGTCACTGGCACACTGCACAAAGCAGCGGGATCCGGGCTAGGTGTCCATGTTTTTCCTGCCCAAGATTTGTCCATCACTCCCTCATTAGTGATTTGTTACCAACCACTCACCTAACCTCAGGAAGATGCCTCTTAGCTGCTTCTAGTTATCTATAGTTTCAAACATCTGCAGCGCCCAAGAGCTAAATTCTCATTAAGTACAAAGGACAAAGTTAGCCTGGATTCTCCTTCCCACCAGTTATCTGCAAATCGTTGACTATAACTCAGGCTGGGGAAGAAACGCTTCAGGCTTTACATGGGCAAAGCAGGTGTCTGCATATCTCTTGGGGCCAGGGGTGTTAAGGACCCCTGACTAAAGTCTTCAGGTTTAGAAATGGCAAAGAAAGGGGGTAGGACAAGAAGGACTGGATGAAAGAGATGCCTCTGCAAGGCAGTCCTAGCCAGTGACCCTGTCCTCGGCGCACCGGGAGTAAAGGACACGAGCGGGGAGGAGCTGCAAGGGGAGGAGTACCTGAAGACTCTCGCTGCTGTCTGGTTCCTTCTCCACGCCGTGCCCTGTTGCAGCACCCCTTGTACGATCTCCTTCTCGTTGGGTAGTCGGTAGACTGGGAAGACGTAGAGCCAACAGAGGACCACGACGCAAAGGGCACTGGCTCCCACCGGCAGCCGGGTCCTCGGGAACTTCCACGCCAGTACTGCCATGGCCCCTCTGGACGTGTGTCGCCGGGCCCGCCCGCAGGGGCTCATCGCAGCCCCGGGGTCCCCAGGGGGCGGCTTCAGCACAGCGTTAGGCAAAGTGGCAGCAGAGGGTCCCCCCACCGCCGGCCCCCCATGCACACACACCTTCCGCTTTCTGGCTTGCACTGGCACGCACGTTTCTTCGGCCCCCACGGCCCCAAAGGTCAGCGCAAGGATTTTTTTAAATGCAACTTTTTCAATGGTTTCTTTCTAGGGGAAGTGGCCGGGGGGCGAATCACGAGCTACGGTCATGGTCGCTTCCCCTGCAGAAGGCGGGCGCTGGGGTCTCCGAGAGCGCAGAGAGCGGCCGCGGCGAGTCGCTCCCGCCGGTTCTGCAGCATCACTGTCGCCCTCGGCGCGGGTCCGGGGAGAGGCTCGGCTCCCTCCCAGACTACTGGCCCGCGGCGTCCGCTTCTGAGAGATGCTCTGGCGCCCTTCGCCGCCTCTCCCCGCCTCCCGTGCTGCTTCACCGCCAGGCACCCCCCAGACACGCTCCCCGCGCCGCGCCAAGTCCTTGGAAATTTCCACCGCGGCCCGGGACCGCTATCCTGCCCCGGGCTTCTCCGCCTTGCCCGCCAGGACCCTCGCTCCCCACCCCTCCCGGAGAAGAAAAGAACTCGCTCTCATCAGTTAATTCAGCGGCGCGCCGCAGCCTTCCGCTGCGCCCCGGACTTCGCAGACAAACGCCCGGGGATTGGTGGAAATCAAGGTCTCCCCCGCCCTCCCCCACCCGCAAATTTGCCTCCTTCGACCCGTTCAGATCCGCGACGCTCGCCTGGAGCGCGCGCCTCTCCCTCCCTCCCTTGTTCTCTGGAGATAGAGGCAAACAATAAAAAATAACCCCCCTCTCCCAATGTATGTATATATTTGAGTGTGGCAGAGAGTGGCTGATAACCTGACCCTTCGGCACGCGGCCGGCGCGCCGGAGCTATCACTCCGCCACCGTCACCCTTGTCTCTCTACAACTGGTTGGTTATTAACCCGCAGTGAGGCGCGAGGAGGCCGGCGGAGATTTATTCCTTCCTGGGCCCCCACCCCCATTACCCGATTCCGGCGCCCCGGCTCCAGCCGGCGCACGCGCGCGCGCGCACACACACACACACACGCACACACTCAGATACACTCACTCCGATGCTCACGGACCCGCACGCGCGCGCACGGGGAGGTGCGTGCACACCGGGGTCCTCCGCCTCGACTCCGCCCTGCAGGGAAAGGCGCTGCTGCATCCAGATGTGCAGGCAGCTGGTGCCCAAGCTCGCAGACCTCGGGACTTGATAATGCCTCGGAGGCGCGTTCATCTCCTCTGCCATTTAGATTAACGGGCCGTTTGTTCTTAGACCTCTTCCTCTCTCCACCCATAAGCTAATCGCAAGCCCGACCTTGGACAAGCGCCACTAGCTGAGGGACCCACGGTTAGCCATTTCAGCTCGCCTTGGCGGCCGACGCACAGCTCGGGTACCTCCTAGCGGTTGCCGATTCCATTTGCTTAGGCATCTCATCAAGCAGAAAGTGTGCAGGGACAAAGAAACCCAGCAGCCTACTAACCGGGTCAGCTTAGTCATCAGGAAACCAGAATCTAGGGCTAAAGCACCGTTTGCTCAGCTGACCAGGTTGCAGCACCCCAGCGCAATCTCCAGGGCTGCTAAGTGACCCGGTATCTTTCTCCAGCATCTTTCTCCACTGAGAGCTGAAAGTTGAGAAGTTGATGTAAAGTTATTTACCAAAAATGACCAAACGACCACTATAGTCTCAATATTCCAACACGACTAAGGCCTCTTAGGAGAATTACCCTCCACGACCGGGCATACCCCAGGAATCTCTGTTATTTAGGTAAATCATTAGCGACGAGAGCTACGAAATTCCAAAGTTATATCTTACCATAGTGGAGCCTAATGAAGATTGTTTGAAATGAAGATCACCTGAAGTCCTGCAAAGTAACCAACCCACCTTCTTCTGTTCTGAAAAGGCGAGGGATCTTTCCCAGAGTTGCCATAGCTATGGATAAATCACTTGCCGTCTTTTTTCCTACAATGTAAATAGAACACAACCCATCCCAACTAAAAGAGATAGTTGCAGAGCAAATAGCAAATAAATAACCCAACTACCCAAACTAAGACACTGCAGTTATGAAGGGGCTACGTAAATGTTTCCTCATTCAACATCATGGAAATGCATCAAAGTTCTGTCATATTGAGAGACTTCTGTGATGCAGTGTGCTCTTTTTCTTTCTTCTGAAAACCAAGATTCTCTTACCTTTGTTGTCTCTTGCCTAACCCTACAATCCAACCTCATTCCCTGCTTTTCCTTAACATGACCACCAAATCTAGACAGGCTTAGCCCTCACCCTTCCAAGTCACACAGGGATCACTTCAGCACTGTATTGTAGGGTCCACCTCCTTCTTGCATGGGATGCCTTTTTTCTCCTTTCATACTAATCCAATGCATCATTAAAAGCCAACCCAAATGGCTAAAAATTTTGCCCTCAATATGTGTTCCCAGACCACCTAAAATATACACTTCCTGGGATAGGAATTCAGTAAATGTTTGTGGCTTCTTCTCCTATTCCCTTTGACCTACTGCTCTGAACATCTATAGTATTTGCTTGCTCCAAAAAGTAATAAGACATTTAGATATGTTGTACCACTAGCATTTTTCATATGTAACTTTGTCCCAACAACTGGGCAGTAAGAGTATTTGGCCTTGTATATCAAACGATAAGCCTGTGCTCTTGATCCAAATGACTTTTCGTAGGTAGCTTACGTATTATTTTCTATGTCTGCATCTGAGTACACAACAGGGTCTACTCAGGACCTAAACTACTTTTAAAATTCTATAAATGTTTATTTACTGAACCAGTAAACATGATGTGTAAAGCTATTTTATGCCATAAGTAAACATGATGGGAGGCACTTTTGTGACATCAGCATTGTAGTGGAAGCCAGTATAAGGGATAAAAACCACCACAGAATTGTAGCCATGGAGAAAAGAGGAAAAAGAGAAACTCTCATCGAGAAGTCAAGAGAGACCAAGATGTGGGAAGATGATCAGAGTGATTGGGACACAACCAATTTACAAGTCAGCTTGGATGCTAATGGGTATGAAGACGAATATCAAGAGTCACGTAGAAATCTCTCATTAAAAGATTAAATAGAATTGTCAATGATTGGACAATTTAAAAAAAATTAATGTCATCCTTTCTTCTGACCCTCTCAAGTTTTTCTTGTCAGAATGGCTTGGAATGGAGGGACAAAAGCATAAAAACATGGCTTTTTCATAGCCAGTTACAACACCAAAGCAAATAGGCTTGTAGAATGAAAAGAGCTATAAATGTAGTTTGTCCAAATAAATGTATTTGTTTATTTCCACTCCCTCTTGTGACCCCACTAAAAGAATAGTAAAGGAATAAAAGAGGCATAAACTCAAAAGAATGACAGAATAGGAAGAGATACAAAAGCAGACAAACGATGTCAAAAAGTTTACAATCAGGTAAACAATTGAACAAGTGATAACTGATAAATCAGAATGTAGGAAGCTCTGAACCTTCAAGTGACTGTGTGTGTGTGTGTGTGTGTGTGTGTGTGTGTGTGTGTGTGTTGGCACAGGGTGGGGTGTATAGACAGAAGCCAACAAGATTCAAGCTAAATTGCACTATAGTAATCTTGAAAGGCTCAGAAATTAGAGGCACCTGGTACTCCTGGAGGTGGAAGTGATAGGTGAAACCAAATAAGAGGTTTGTTTGAAAGTCTTTAAAAAGAGCAGTGAAAGGCACCTGGGTGGCTCAGTTGGTTAAGCATTGACCCTTGATTGAAGCTCAGGTGATGATCTCATGGTTCGTGGGATCAAGCCCCTTGTCAGGCTCTGCACTAATAGCACAGAGCCTGCTTGGGATTTTCTTTCTCCCTATCTTTCTGCCCCTCTTCCACTCACATGCGTGGACTCTCTCTCTCAAAAAATAAATAAACTAAAAAGAAAAGGAGCAGTGAAGCCTCTAGATCTTGTCTCCAAATTGGCTTAAAACACAAGGTTACTTCTCTAGAGAAATTGGACAGTACTAGTAAGATGACCTACAGATTTTGATATTTGCAGGTCTCCAATCAGACAGCAATATCCTTGACTAATACCCTACGAGGAAGCCCACCAATTGATAAGCTCTATTCACACAGGACTTCTATCCTCTTTTTTAGCTTCATTCTTAGATATGAGAGTCAGGATCCCCATGCATTTGAAGAGAATCTCCAACAGGAACACAGAGACAAAACAAGCAAACAAGAAACACACACAGGAAAACTGGGAGGGCAGCGTGGGGTGGGGGGAATAATGCAGAAAACAAAAGAAATCTTCATTAAAAGATGTGATGAATACTTTTACAGAAATAAGAGGTAATCCGTGAACCAAGAACACAAGGAATATTCAGACAACCAAAAATAAAGTCCTTTAAAATTAAAAATATAGTAAACACACAAATTCACAATTCATGGAAGAGTTGAAATACATAGTTGAGGAAGTACCCCAGAAAGTAGGTCAATAAGATAAAAGAGGGTTTTTTAAGATAATAAATTACAGACTCAAACAGAAAAATAAACATCCAACTAATAGGAATCCAATAGGGGAAAACAACAGAAAGAGGAAAATTTTCAAAGCCATGCTAAAAAACAATCCTAAAATTAATGAATCCATTAAGGGCTCAATAAAGTGAATAAAAAAGACTGATACCAAAGTATACAACAGAGAAATTTTAGAGAAAAAAAAAAAAGAAAAACTTGTGAAAGATTTAAAAACACACACCTACAAAGAAGTAGAAATAACAATGATGTTAGATGGATCAAAAGCAACACCGGAAACTATAAGAAAATGGAGTTAGGCCATCAAAATTTTTAATGAAAATTTTTCCCAAACTGGCATTTCTACACCCAGCTCAAATATGAAAAATGTGAAGGCAAAATAAAGACATTTTTAAATGCATAGTCCGAAAAACTTTACTCCTATGCCCTCTTTCTGGGAAGATACTGGAGATACTCCAGTAAAATAATAGGTTTACCAAAAAGAGGGAGCTAAGGATCCAAAAATCCAGGGCTTTCATACAGGAGAGACACAAAGGGGATTCCTAGGGAGATAGCTATGCCTCAGATCAAAAGAGCAATTAATTACTTTCAGTTTCAACTCAGACATAACTTGGAAGTTGTAACTCCCATCCTTACAAGAAAGCTGAACAAGCTGAAAATCAACATCTTTTTTTGTACTCATCAAAGACTTGAGGTCATAGGGCAAACCACCAGCTTCAGTCTGGAGAAACAGGCAAATCCAGAGTCAGAGCTAAGACCTGCTTGTCTGGGGCAAGAGATGCTGGAGCCATAAATTGGTGGGAACAGCTCAATGATGATTTGGAATTGGTAACAATGGAATTGCTGGAGGCTGAGTTTGAACTGGCATAGGGATGAGAAAGTCCTGGGAGTCAAGTAGGCATCCATATTTTCATGAGTTTTATCTCCAGGAATCCCACCAGGTTTTCAGGGTGAAAAACTGAGAAAGATCCTCTTGGTGCTCTAGCAGGGATAGAGAAAGAGTAACCGTTGTGAAATATGGCCAAAAATTCTCCATATTATTAAGAAGGGCACTTGTCGTGTTGAGCACTGGGTGTTATATGTAAGTGATGAATCACTAAATTCATCTGAATACTCCTGAAACCAACATTACACTATATGTTAACTAACTAGAATTTAAATAAAAATTTAAGGGAAAAAAAGTCAATAGCAAGAGGTTTGGCAGTTTCTTATGAAGTCAAACCTATACTTACCCTATGGCTCACCAAACCCACTCAAAAATATTTACTCAAGGAAACAAAAACATAGGTCAACAAAATACCTTTACAAAAATGTCTGTAGTAGCTTTATTCATAAAAACCCAAGACTGGAAATGTCCAAATGTCCATCAATGGGAAAATGAATAAACAAATTACAGTATCTTTGTATAATGAAATCTTACTCAACAATAAGAAGGAATAAACTATAGATATATTAAGTAACATGAATAACTCTTACAGAAATCACATTGTGTGAAAGAAAACAAACACAAAATAGTATATATTGTGTGATTTCCTTTATGCAAAGTTCTAAAACAGGCAAAACTAATCATTAGTGATAAAAATCAGAAGAGATTTTTATCACTCGTTGGGGACCAGCAAGTAGGGGTCGACTAGGAAGCAGCATCAGAATATTTCTAGGGTAATGGAGCTGTCCCCTATGTTGATGGAGTACAGGTAACACAGGATTTATGTTTGCCAAAACTGGGTGAACTTAAAACTTCATTCTGATTTTATGGAATGTAAATTTTAACTCAAAATAAAAAATAGGGATGCCTGGGTGGCTCAGTCGGTTAAGCGTCTAACTTCGGCAGATCAGGTCATGATCTCACAGTTTGTGAGTTCAAGCCCCACATCGGGCTCTGTGCTGTCTGCTCAGAGCCTGAAGCCTGCTTCAGATTCTGTGTCTCCTTCTGTCTCTGCCCCTCTCCCACTTGTGCTCTGTCTCTCCCTGTCTCTCAAAAATAAATAAATGTAAAAAAAATTTTTTTAAATAACCTTAACAAATATATATATATATATATATATATATATATATATATATATATATATTTTAATTTGTAGCCAATGTGGGTGCAGTGTCCCACAACCGGAGGCTCTTTTATAAACCCTGGTGTTGCAGCAGCTGTGATTCTCAAACCTGGCCACATGTTAGCTATTTATTGGGGAGCTTGTATTCTGCCAGTTCCTGGGGCTGACTTACCCCCAGAAATTCTGACTCTTGGGGGGGTGATCTTGAAATCTAAATTTCAGAATAAATTCCAGAGCTGCTTAATGTACACTTGAGGGTTTCGATCTTAGTAGACATTTTTAAGAGGCTGCTATAATATTTGGCCCCAGTCACCTCTGACATTTTTGAGTTGTGACATGAGTGAATTAAAAGATAAGTATGTTTATTCAAACCCATGTATATTTTAAAAGAATTAGGTATGAATTGGAAGATAGAGGAAAGGAACTACAACATATTGAGAGTCTAAGCTGTGCCAGGGAAGTTATTAAGCATTTGACATAGATAATTTCATTTAAATTCTCTAAGAAGCACACTTATCATTTATTATACATCTTTACCACAATCACCAGAATTTAAGCCCTTAGCTATTAACAGTCTTGCCTTTTAAGCTCCAGCAAAACCAACTTCCTTGAAACCTCTTAATGGGCCCTGGGCCTTTGCAATGCCTAGGATATATTTCCCCTTCATCCACCAGATGTACTTCTACACATCTTTAGGGTCCTTATGTATTATATGCAGTCTTTCCTGCTTCTTCCCTTAATCTGTCGGCAGAATTTTATTCTTCAGGTAGAAATTGTATGTGCTATCCTAGGATTTGTAGCAAAGTGTGTTTTGGAATTCTCTTACATGAATCAGAGATAGTCATTGGTAACTAATGTAATGCTAAATGCACTTAAATGGAAAAAACACTACAAATAAGTCTTTGGCAGTCAAAAAAAAAAAAGGATTCTCCATAATAAATTCCTACTTTCCAGGGAAAAAGACCTTATGATAGCCTTATCCTATCTGAAAGAAGGGTATTTCTCTCACTTCAATCCCCAATGGTCTTCCTGTCTCACCTAACGTGGGGAAAACAAAAACAAAAACAAAACTGATGGTATACTTGCGAAGTGCACAGCCTAGGGACACAAGGCCTCTGAAAGACTGAAATTTCATAAGATAATAGAACACTTTCCCTGTCCCATATCTTACCACCACATTAATAGGGCTCCAATAGAACATTAGTAGATTACATCTAAAAGAGTTACAAGACACAGATTCTCTCTGAGAAGTACTTATGGAAGTTCAAAGTCAATAATAATACAAAATCAATGATATTAGAGAATTTTGAAGCCTCCAGAGCTTTTAGATATGGAAACATTAAACACAGCCAAACTCCTAGCCAAATTAGCATAAAAATTCATACTAAAGGCTTATTTATCTCTGTTTCTATTATCCAATACATCACATCTGGCTTTCAACATAAAAATGATAAGGCATGCTACAAGACAAGAAAAAAAGTAAAACAGCATAAAGAGACAATGCAAGCATCAGAACCAGACACAGCATAGAACAATGACCCAGGTGTTGGAATTATCAGACAGGGAATTTAAAATCACTATGATTAAGGTATAAAGGCTCTAATGAAAAAATAGACTATATGCAAGAACAGAGTGTTAATAAGTAGAGAGATAAATAAAATCAAATATAATAAATCAAATCTAATAAAAAATCAAATTAGAGTGCAAGAAATAAAATTACTACAATAAAAATGAAGAATCACTTTGAAGAATTCATCAGTGACAGGGTATCGCTGAGAAGGAATCAGCAAGCTTGAATATATGTCAATAGAAATTCCCCAAGTTAACTTGTGGGACTATTTCAAAAGGTGTAACATACATGTAATTGGAATAACAGAAAGAAAAAAAAGAGAGGAACAAAAAATATTTAAAGAATAATAGTTGAGAATTTTCCAAAAATAATGACAGACACAAAACTACAAATCTAGGAATCTCAGAGGACACCAAGAAAGATAAATACCAAAAATGATACGTGGGCATGTCACAAACAACAGAAACCAAAGACAAAGAGAAAATCTTGAAAGAAGCTGGGGTAAGGCAGGGAGTGAAATCACCTTATTCATAGAGAGAAAAAAAATGAATTATAACTGACTTCTCATCAGAAGCCATTTCAGCAAGAAGATAGTGGAGTGAAATATTTAAAGTGCTGAGAGAAAATAAATCACCAACTTAAAATTCTATGTCCAGTGAAAATATCTCTCAAAAGTGAAGGAGAAATAGAGACTTTCCCAGGCAAAACTGGGAGAATCTATCAACAGCAGATCTACCTTACAAAAAAATGTTAAAAGAAGTTTTTTGAGAGACAGAAATGGTTTAGATAAAAAACTCAGGGCTAAATAAAGAAAGGAACAGCATCAGAAAAGGAATTAATGAAGGTACAATAAAAATCTTTTATTTTTCTTATTCTTAATGCATCTAAAAGATAATTGCTTAAAATAATAGTAATAATATAGAGAGTGATTATAGCTTATAGATAAGTGAAATAAGTGACAGAAATACTGTAAGGGTCAGGAAGGAGGAATTATAAATACTCTGCTATAAGGTACCTGCACTACACATGAAGCAGTATAGTATTATCTGAAGGTGGACTTAAACTAAAAATGTATACTGTAATCTTTGCGGTAGCCATTAAGAATTGTTAGAAATAAGTATAATTGATATGCTAAGAGTGGAAAAGAGTGGAGAAAAAAATGAAGCCATATAAATTGCTGAAAAAGAGGAGAAAAAAGAGCAACAAATCTATATTGGAGCAGGAAAACAGAGGACCTGAGAAAGGAGTTCTCCCAGAATGAAACCAAGAGACCACCCAGTATGTGTGAATGTGTTGAAAATAGACACTTATTTTAGTTTGCAGATGAAATATTAATAAGTATATAGAAGACTAAACCAAAGTAAAACTGAGTCAATAACTAACTCCAAATAAAACAAAAAGTTGTGCAAGGAAAGAAATATTCTGATACATTCAATCCATATTCTTAATAACATAAATAATATATACTAATTTAACAAAAACATGATACAATGATACTGAGTAAGGTGGGGTAAGATGGGGGGGTATATAAGATAACAAAATCTCCATTTTCCTTAGAAAGAATACAACACATAACTTTTTTTTTAAGATTAAGAAAAGGCAACATAAGCACAGTATTTAGAATTATAGAGTGGGGCGCCTGGGTGGCTCAGTCGGTTGTGTCTGACTGTTGATTTTGACTCAGGTCATGATCTCATGGTTTGTGGAATTGAGCCCACATAGTGCTCTGTGCTGACAACTCACAAAGCCTGCTTGGGATTCTCTCTCCCTCTCTCCTCTGCCCCTCCCCCATTCATGGGAGCATGCGTGCACGCTCTGTCTCTCTCTCTCTCTCTCAAAAATAATAATTATTATTTTTAATAATTATTAAGTAATAATAAATAAACATTAACAGGTTCCGGAAGATGGCGGCGTAGGAGGACGCGGGGCTCACAGCGCGTCCTGCCGATCACTTAGATTCCACCTACACCTGCCTAAAGAACCCAGAAAACCGCCAGAGGATTAGCAGAACGGAGTCTCCGGAGCCAAGCGCAGACGAGAGGCCCACGGAAGAGGGTAGGAAGGGCGGCGAGGCGGTGCGCGCTCCACGGACTGGCGGGAGGGAGCCGGGGCGGAGGGGCGGCTCGCCGGCCAAGCAGAGCCCCCGAGTCTGGCTGGCAGAAGCGGAGGGGCCGGACGGACTGTGTTCCGACAGCAAGCACGACTTAGCGTCTGGGAGGTCATAAGTTAACAGCTCTGCTCGGAAAGCGGGAAGGCTGGAGGACAAAGGGAGGGAGAGCTGCTGAGCCCCCGGATGGCAGAGCTCAGCTTGGCGGGGAACAAAGGCGCTCGCCAGCGCCATCTCCCCCGCCCATCCCCCAGCCAAAATCCCAAAGGGAACCAGTTCCTGCCAGAGAACTTGCTCGCTCCGCGCAAACACTCAACTCTGTGCTTCTGCGGAGCCAAACCTCCGGCAGCGGATCTGACTCCCTCCCGCTGCCACAGGGCTCCTCCTGAAGTGGATCACCTAAGGAGAAGCGAGCTAAGCCTGCCCCTCCAGCCCCCGTGCACCTTGCCTACCCACCCCAGCTAAGACGCCAGATCCCCAGCAACACAAGCCTGGCAGTGTGCAAGTAGCCCAGACGGGACACGCCACCCCACAGTGAATCCCACCCCTAGGAGAGGGGAAGAGAAGGCACACACCAGTCTGACTGTGGCCCCAGCAGTGGGCTGGGGGCAGACATCGGGTCGGACTGCGGCCCCGCCCACTAACTCCAGTTATACACCACAGCACAGGGGAAGTGCCCTGCAGGTCCTCACCACGCCAGGGACTCTCCAAAATGACCAAACGGAAGAATTCCCCTCAGAAGAATCTCCAGGAAATAACAACAGCTAATGAACTGATCAAAAAGGATTTAAATAATATAACAGAAAGTGAATTTAGAATAACAGTCATAAAATTATTCGCTGGGCTTGAAAACAGTATACAGGACAGCAGAGAATCTCTTGCCACAAAGATCGAGGGACTAAGGAACAGTCACGAGGAGTTGAAAAATGCTTTAAACGAATTGCAAAACAAAATGGAATCCACGATGGCTCGGCTTGAAGAGGCAGAGGAGAGAATAGGTGAACTAGAAGATAAAGTTATGGAGAAAGAGGAAGCTGAAAGAAAGAGAGATAAAAAAATCCAGGAGTATGAGGGGAAAATTAGAGAACTAAGTGATACACTAAAAAAAAATAATATACGCATAATTGGTATCCCAGAGGAGGAAGAGAGAGGGAAGGGTGCTGAAGGGGTACTTGAACAAATTATAGCTGAGAACTTCCCTGAACTGGGGAAGGAAAAAGGCATTGAAATCCAAGAGGCACAGAGAACTCCCTTCAGACGTAACTTGAATCGATCTTCTGCACGACATATCATAGTGAAACTGGCAAAATACAAGGATAAAGAGAAAATTCTGAAAGCAGCAAGGGATAAACGTGCCCTCACATATAAAGGGAGACCTATAAGACTCGTGACTGATCTCTCCTTTGAAACTTGGCAGGCCAGAAAGGCTTGGCACGATATCTACAGTGTGCTAAACAGAAAAAATATGCAGCCGAGAATCCTTTATCCAGCAAGTCTGTCATTTAGAATAGAAGGAGAGATAAAGGTCTTCCCAAACAAACAAAAACTGAAGGAATTTGTCACCACGAAACCAGCCCTACAAGAGATCCTAAGGGGGATCCTGTGAGACAAAGTACCAGAGACATCACTACAAGCATAAAACATACAGACATCACAATGACTCTAAACCCATATCTTTCTATAATAACACTGAATGTAAATGGATTAAATGCACCAACTAAAAGACATAGGGTATCAGAATGGATAAAAAAACAAGACCCATCTATTTGCTGTCTACAAGAGACTCATTTTAGATCTGAGGACACCTTTAGATTGAGAGTGAGGGGATGGAGAACTATTTATCATGCTCCTGGAAGCCAAAAGAAAGCTGGAGTAGCCATACTTATATCAGACAAACTAGACTTTAAATTAAAGGCTGTAACAAGAGATGAAGAAGGGCATTATATAATAATCACAGGGTCTATCCACCAGGAAGAGCTAACTATTATAAATGTCTATGCACCAAATACCCGAGCCCCCAGATATATAAAACAATTACTCATAAACATAAGCAACCTTATTGATAAGAATGTGGTCATTGCAGGGGACTTTAACACCCCACTTACAGAAATGGATAGATCATCTAGACACACAGTCAATAAAGAAACAAGGGCCCTGAATGATACATTGGATCAGATGGACTTGACAGATATATTTAGAACTCTGCATCCCAAAGCAACAGAATATACTTTCTTCTCGAGTGCACATGGAACATTCTCCAAGATAGATCATATACTGGGTCACAAAACAGCCCTTCATAAGTTTACAAGAATTGAAATTATACCATGCATACTTTCAGACCACAATGCTATGAAGCTTGAAATCAACCACAGGAAAAAGTCTGGAAAACCTCCAAAAGCATGGAGGTTAAAGAGCACCCTACTAACGAATGAGTGGGTCAACCAGGCAATTAGAGAAGAAATTAAAACATATATGGAAACAAACGAAAATGAAAATACAACAATCCAAATGCTTTGGGATGCAGCGAAGGCAGTCCTGAGAGGAAAATACATTGCAATCCAGGCCTATCTCAAGAAACAAGAAAAATCCCAAATACAAAATCTAACAGCACACCTAAAGGAAATAGAAGCAGAACAGCAAAGGCAGCCTAAACCCAGCAGAAGAAGAGAAATCATAAAGATCAGAGCAGAAATAAACAATATAGAATCTAAAAAAACTGTAGAGCAGATCAACGAAACCAAGAGTTGGTTTTTTGAAAAAATAAACAAAATTGACAAACCTCTAGCCAGGCTTCTCAAAAAGAAAAGGGAGATGACCCAAATAGATAAAATCATGAATGAAAATGGAATGATTACAACCAATCCCTCAGAGATACAAACAATTATCAGGGAATACTATGAAAAATTATATGCCAGCAAATTGGACAACCTGGAAGAAATGGACAAATTTCTAAACACCCACACTCTTCCAAAACTCAATCAGGAGGAAATAGAAAGCTTGAACAGACCCATAACCAGCGAAGAAATTGAATCGGTTATCAAAAATCTCCCAACAAATAAGAGTCCAGGACCAGATGGCTTCCCAGGGGAGTTCTACCAGACATTTAAAGCAGAGATAATACCTATCCTTCTCAAGCTATTCCAAGAAATAGAAAGGGAAGGAAAACTTCCAGACTCATTTTATGAAGCCAGTATTACTTTGATTCCTAAACCAGACAGAGACCCAGTAAAAAAAGAGAACTACAGGCCAATATCCCTGATGAATATGGATGCAAAAATTCTTAATAAGATACTAGCAAATCGAATTCAACAGCATATAAAAAGAATTATTCACCATGATCAAGTGGGATTCATTCCTGGGATGCAGGGCTGGTTCAACATTCGCAAATCAATCAACGTGATACATCACATTAACAAAAAAAAAGAGAAGAACCATATGATCCTGTCAATCGATGCAGAAAAGGCCTTTGACAAAATCCAGCACCCTTTCTTAATAAAAACCCTTGAGAAAGTCGGGATAGAAGGAACATACTTAAAGATCATAAAGGCCATTTATGAAAAGCCCACAGCTAACATCATCCTCAACGGGGAAAAACTGAGAGCTTTTTCCCTGAGATCAGGAATACGACAGGGATGCCCACTGTCATCGCTGCTGTTTAATATAGTGCTGGAAGTTCTAGCATCAGCAATCAGACAACAAAAGGAAATCAAAGGCATCAAAATTGGCAAAGATGAAGTCAAGCTTTCGCTTTTTGCAGATGACATGATATTATACATGGAAAATCCGATAGACTCCACCAAAAGTCTGCTAGAACTGATACATGAATTCAGCAAAGTTGCAGGATACAAAATCAATGTGCAGAAATCAGTTGCATTCTTATACACTAACAATGAAGCAACAGAAAGACAAATGAAGAAACTGATCCCATTCACAATTGCACCAAGAAGCATAAAATACCTAGGAATAAATCTAACCAAAGATGTAAAAGATCTGTATGCTGAAAACTATAGAAAGCTTATGCAGGTAATTGAAGAAGATATAAAGAAATGGAAAGACATTCCCTGCTCATGGATTGGAAGAATAAATATTGTCAAAATGTCAATACTACCCAAAGCTATCTACACATTCAATGCAATCCCAATCAAAATTGCACCAGCATTCTTCTCGAAACTAGAACAAGCAATCCTAAAATTCATATGGAACCACAAAAGGCCCCGAATAGCCAAAGTAATTTTGAAGAAGAAGACCAAAGCAGGAGGCATCACAATCCCAGACTTTAGCCTCTACTACAAAGCTGTCATCATCAAGACAGCATGGTATTGGCATAAAAACAGACACATAGACCAATGGAATAGAATAGAAACCCCAGAACTAGACCCACAAACGTATGGCCAACTCATCTTTGACAAAGCAGGAAAGAACATCCAATGGAAAAAAGACAGTCTCTGTAACAAATGGTGCTGGGAGAACTGGACAGCAACATGCAGAAGGTTGAAACTAGACCACTTTCTCACACCATTCACAAAAATAAACTCAAAATGGATAAAGGACCTGAATGTGAGACAGGAAACCATCAAAACCTTAGAGGAGAAAGCAGGAAAAGACCTCTCTGACCTCAGCCGTAGCAATCTCTTACTCGGCACATCCCCAAAGGCAAGGGAATTAAAAGCAAAAGTGAATTACTGGGACCTTATGAAGATAAAAAGCTTCTGCACAGCAAAGGAAACAACCAACGAAACTAAAAGGCAACCAACGGAATGGGAAAAGATATTTGCAAATGACACATCGGACAAAGGGCTAGTATCCAAAATCTATAAAGAGCTCATCAAACTCCACACCCGAAAAACAAATAACCCAGTGAAGAAATGGGCAGAAAACATGAATAGACACTTCTCTAAAGAAGACATCCGGATGGCCAACAGGCACATGAAAAGATGTTCAACGTCGCTCCTTATCAGGGAAATACAAATCAAAACCACACTCAGATACCACCTCACGCCAGTCAGAGTGGCCAAAATGAAGAAATCAGGAGACTATAGATGCTGGAGAGGATGTGGAGAAACAGGAACCCTCTTGCACTGTTGGTGGGAATGCAAATTGGTGCAGCCGCTCTGGAAAGCAGTGTGGAGGTTCCTCAGAAAATTAAAAATAGACCTACCCTATGACCCAGCAATAGCACTGCTAGGAATTTATCCAAGGGATACAGGAGTACTGATGCATAGGGGCACCTGTACCCCAATGTTTATAGCGGCACTCTCAACAATAGCCAAATTATGGAAAGAGCCTAAATGTCCATCAACTGATGAATGGATAAAGAAACTGTGGTTTATATACACAATGGAATACTACGTGGCAATGAGAAAGAATGAAATATGGCCTTTTGTAGCAACATGGATGGAACTGGAGAGTGTGATGCTAAGTGAAATAAGCCATACAGAGAAAGACAGATACCATATGGTTTCACTCTTATGTGGATCCTGAGAAACATAACAGAAACCCATGGGGGAGGGGAAGGAAAAAAAAAAAAAAAAAAAAAAAAAAGAGGTTAGAGTGGGAGAGAGCCAAAGCATTAGAGACTGTTAAAAAACTGAGAACAAACTGAGGGTTGATGGGGGGTGGGAGGGAGGGCAGGGTGGGAGGGAGGACAGGGTGGGTGATGGGTATTGAGGAGGGCACCTTTTGGGATGAGCACTGGGTGTTGTATGGAAACCAATTTGACAGTAAATTTCATATATTTAAAAAAATAAATAAATAAATAAATAAATTAAAAAAAAATAAATAAACATTAACAACGAATTATGGAGTAACAACCTAAAGAAACAACAAAAAGAACTGAAAGTGATTGCCTCTATGGAATAGGGAATAAAAGATGGAGCAGGGAATACTATTTACCTGTTTATTTATGTATCTATTTATTTGCTTACTGTTTTAAGCTACTACCTGACTTTTTTAAATGTGCTTATTTATTTTTTAAAATGAAAAATAATTTTTTTTAAAAAGAAAGAAAACAAATGGGGGGGAGCCAAAGGACATTCAGGAAGATGATTAAGTCTAGGATGCTTCCGGTAGAGATTAAGAAAAGAAAATTGATTGGGGTGCCTGGGTGGCTCCGTTGGTTAAGTGTCCAACTCTTGATCTTGGCTCAGATCATAATCTCACAGTTTGTGAGTTCAAACACTGAGTCTAGCTCTGCACTGACAGTGCAGAGCCTGCTTGGGATTCTGTCTCTCCCTCTCTCTGCCTCTCCTCTACTCATGTTCTCTCTCTTTCTCAAAATAAATAAATAAACTTTAAAAAAAAGATAAGAAAAGAAAAAATTTGATTAAAGAAACACTTAGGGGATAAAGTTTATAGGAGTTGGAGATGAATTTGAAAAAAGACATGAAGGAAATGTACGTATTGAGGGTAACTCATAGATTCTGGCTAAATTATAGGAGGTGCTATTCCTAAAGACAGCAAACAGTAGAAGAGGAAAAATCTGGGTCTGAGGACCTGCATTTTGTGTTAGACATGTGTATTTGAGGTGCCTTTGAGACATCATCAAGACAGGGATCTATCTATTTGTATCCAGAACTCAGTGGAGAGATTTGAGCATGATATATATTTGGAAGTCACAGGCCTATAGATGGTGACATAGATGAAATTGCTTAGTGGAGAAAAACACAGGAAGGAGAGAACAGTGCCTAGGAATGAGCTATGAATACTAACTACAGGTAGGCAAATAAAAGAGGATGAGTATGTAAAAGGGCTGGAAAAGGCTTGTCCCCAAGAGGTGGAATGAAAATCCAGAGTAGAGTGTCACTGAAGGCAAAGGAATATTGACTAAAGACATGATCAATGGTGCATAAGAATGTCTCTTCCCTCATATGGAACATATTTTTGAGGTGATCCAAGGAGGATTGGTCATGGCCTGTTTGGAATATCAAAATTTCAGTGGTTGATATTTAATCATTTCAAAAAATATAGGTTTAGTAAACTATAGTTCTAGGGAGAAATGGCCATATTAACATATAGCAACAGTTCCCATGATTTCAAAACAAAGCATTTCAGATGCATTAAATATAAGGAGGAGAACAAGTAGGAGAAGGTGACCTAGCATTTACTGAGATACTACATATGGCACTTAACACATTTTAACTCATGTAATCCTTAAAACCATTCTCTGGTCTATTACATATCTCTATTCCCATTTTTCAAAATAGTTATTTGAAGCATGTAGAAGTTAAACAACTTACATCATTTTATTCTCATTCAAGGTCTGCCTAGAAAATATCTTACCAAACTTTTTAAACATAGGGTTTTTTTTTATGGGGAGTAACCCTATGCAACAGAACTGAAGGGACTTGAGGTATTATTCTTCCCATATATATTCAGAAATTTCTTAATAAAAGTGAGTTAACATTTTTACACTGAAAAGAATAATTATTGATTAAATTTATGCATGGTAAACATTCATCTTTAAATTAAGAAAATTCTAGCTTATAGATAGAAAGAATGAAGTATTAGAGAATTTATGCCAACTAATTAGTACTAAATTCTGCCAATTTTTTCTTTGTGTGTCTTTAGAATCCAATTTCCCTTTTTGCTACCGTCTCAATTCTGCTTCTGATTTTTTTTGTGTCCTATCATTCTCCGCCTGCAATCCTCTCACTCATCCATCTTGTGCATCATGCCATATTAACCTCTCTACAAAACTTTTAATTGTATCATCCTGCAGTGAAAAAAAGACTCCCGGTTACATAATATGTGTCTGAAATCCATAACCTAGCAGGCAGAATGCACCATAGTCTCACCACAACATTTATTCTCAGACTTATATCCCCATTTAAATGATCGCCTCCCACCAAGTCATTCTGCTCCATGTCCCTTACCTTTCTTGTGCTGGCTTCATTCATGTGAGCCCCTTTGTTTGAAATTCTATGTCACGTCCTCTGCCTATCCAGATCTCACCCATCTTCGAAATTTCATCCTTTTCATAAATGTTTATTTTTCCTCCACAACATTCCAGGTCATAGTCATCTTTCCCTTTATGCTTTTACGCCAATATCTACAAACTTCATATAGCATTGCTTCAAGAACTATAGCAAGCTGGCTTGAATTTTCACTTTTTTTCTTATCAGCCTATGAAATTTATATGATTTGCCTTTTCGTTAGATTTTAAACTGCTTAAGAGCAGACACCAATCAAATACAAATAAAAGGCCATCTTTTACAGCCAAACCACTATGGCGGATATAAAAATAAAGCTATGAAACAAGACAGACACAGTCCCTGTTCACACAGTGTTTATAGGCTCCATCCTTTTTAGCACCAGCCAGTCTTTTGTGTGTTAGTGGAGATAAAGCTGTATTTTGTGACTATGCCTATCCATACGCTACTAGTGTATCATGAAACAGACTTTTACATTATACAAAGTGCCAGTGGAACATGAAAAAAAAAATTTATCAAGACAACTCTGTATTCCCAAATTCACAGTCTAAAGCCAAGAAATTCACTGCTCTTCCATACCCATATATCTTTGTTCTTGTCAGTAGAAATATACAGAAGCAAACTTGTACTGAATCCTGTGGGTGTGGTTTTACCACTGGGCCATGTTCAAATAAATTCTTTGTGCATTTTGTAAATTAATCTATTTTATGGGACCCAGTGGAGACTAAATGCCCGCTTCATCTGGCGTAATACATTCATTTTTTTCTTAATGTCATTATATACACTATACCAAATTCTACCCACCGTGATCACAAACTCACCAAATCTTTCTGGGCCACACGTTTCTCTCTTCTGAAATCAAAGAATTAATGCTTGAGAATTTTAAAGGTCTTTCTAGTTATAGAATTCTACAATTATATGCATACCACCTGGACTTAGAATCAGAGTGGTAAACATAGTAAAGACAAGAAACAAAGAAAAAATTTCTTTAGACGGGTAATGATTAATTTTATTTGTCAACTTGACTGTACCCCAGGATTCCCAGATTAAACATTATTTCTGGGTGTGTCTGTGAGGGTGTTTCAGGATGAGATTAGCATCCGACTCAGTATATAGTCGTTCCCAAAGTGTGTAGGTATCATGCAATCGTCCTGGGGCCTCAACAGAACAAAAAACAGAGGAAGGAGGAACTTGCCTCTCTTTTCTCCCTGCATGTCTGCTTAAGCTGAAACATTGGTCTTCTCCTGCCTTGGACTGGAATTTACACCTTCATCTCCCCTCATTCTCAAGGCTTTAGACTTGGACTAGAATTATAACCACTGGCTTTCCTGGCTCCCCAGACTGCAGATAGTGAACTTCTCAGCTTCATAATGACTTGAGCCAATTCCTCATAATAGATATATGTGTGTGTGTGTGTGTGTGTATGTGAGTGTGTGTATACATATAGATATGTATGTATGTGTATAAACATACACATGTACACACTCACACACTCACACTACTGGTTCTGCTTTGCAATAGAACTCTTATACAAATTGCAAAATGACAATGAGATTGAGGAAGGTGAGGCCAAAGAGGCTAGAATGGGGATCTAGATGTAGCTCCTACTGTACTTACTAAAAAAACACCCTACCACCTAATGATAGAAATGTTTGAGTGCAAATGGAGCAACGAAAACTTAGCCTAGCAGTGCTGGATAAATACATGGCATTTGAAAAATCTCTTTAATGCAAGATTATATATCTGAAAATACTAAAACCGGGTAAGGTTCCTAATTATTCTTCCGGATCCACTGAAAGAAATAGAGGCAATCCTACAACATGAGAAGGATAGAGAAAGCCCATTTCAGTGTCTCTCAAATTTTGATGTACACGTGATTCACCTAGGGGTCTCTTAAAATGCAGATTCTGATTCAAAGATTTAGGCTTTTCTGCTTGGTAAGCAGTGATCCTTAATTTGTCAAACCCAACCAATTATGGGGAATATAAACACCTCTTTTAATCGGTGGCAATGTAGGTGTGATGGAACCAAAATAAAGATCACACTTACTAGTGACATCTTGCCAGTTCAGGCTGACCATAGTTCTCCCAGACATGAACTCTTTAAGACTAAGCCTCCATTGCACCTGGACGCTGTCCTTTTATGTATATCAGATTCTACTGAAAGCAACATGTCAAGGTTCATGCCTTCCCACAGAGCTGGTAACAAGCCTGATCCCCCATCGATTTAGCAATAAGTAATGTCCATTCTCATATTGCTTCATCCTTTCAGACCAACTGCCAAGCCTGCAGTAGTCCCCCTACTTACCTTTTCTGGCTTAACAGGTCTGTCCTCTCATGATGATAAGCCTCCACAAGAGCTACCTCCACTTGCCATCACAAGCCAAGTGCAACTCCCAAGACCCACAAGTCCCTCTTAGTACATTGTGGCCAATATTACTTAAGGCACAACAAATGTTGCCATTGTGTGCAATTTTTCTTCTTGAAGTTCAAGGAATGAACGGTCTGATCATCTGATCAAGCCAATATTCACTTTTTGGGGCACCATCCTGATTCCATCAAAACAAACCTGTATAGCACTCTATCTGCATTCACATCTGGTATTGTCAGAAGAGCAAAGTAGACCCTGACATGCAAGGAAGGCAGTGATGCTGCAAATTATCTCCCATCATGCCCAATTGCCTTAACAGTCTGTCATCTTAGTTCACAGCAAGGCACCAAATCAGCTACAGATGCCAAATCTGTAATGTATGCTCCAGTTCAATGATAGGTTTTCTCTAGAAGCTGCAAAAGAACCAGCACAATTAACACAACTGACATAACGTTACCCATAATGGCAATTGCAACCTGCTCTTATTCAAATGAGTCATCACGAGATGCTGATTAATATCTTTTCTCTAAATTTCCCAAGTACATTCTTTGGGTGAATCTTGTAGTATGGCTTTAATCCAGTTCCCCTTTCCAGGGGAAAAATCGGGGGCTTTACCCCACATTGGCTATGATTCAACACCACATCTGAAACAGCTAAAAGTATGATTCTCTGGTTCAGAGATAGTCTCTCAAGCAGTGATGGTGCCCTTTCCTAGCATCATTACCCAGTTACACACTCCTTTCCCACAGTTTCCATTTATTACCTTGTTTCAGCCTTCCCAGGTCAGAGTCTCTGCCCAACCACAGAGTAGGCATAGCTTTGCCAGAGTCTGCCCAGAAAACAGGACTAGGGTTAGCAAGGTTGAGGATGATGAGACTATTTCTACTACTAACCAGTGAGACAGCACTGAGTCAAATTCAGAGAAATTAAAATAGTGTTGTGAATGCTGTCTCTTTCTCCAGACACACAAGGGCAGTCCCAGAGCCAGCAAATCAGAATACAGAAAAACAAAGAAAAACTTTGTGAGACAGGAAGAATGCAGGATTATTATGATTGCATCAAACCCCACTCCTTTGTTGCCAATTCCACATTCCACAACCTGTCCAAAAGTGTCACCCCGTTACTACCCATATTGGCAGATGAAAGATACATTCACCAAAGTGAGTCAGCCATTTTTCCTGCCGTATCATTCCCCAGGGTACTGATAGATGTTTTAATTGCTCATTCAGTTCTCAACAAAACTTTTACTTTGTGTGTGGTCAATGGTATCTGTCCATTCATTATTACTCTTTGTAGTCCAGTTTTGTACATTGCTAGCAGCCCAGTGCACACCTTGATCCAATGAAACCAGGGGAACCAATTAATGTACCACCTGGTGGTCCATACCATAAATGGTATTCTCACGGCTTAGGTCACCAGGTAAGCACAGACCAAAGTAGATTACATGTCTACTCGAGGCCGGACCCATTTGAAACCAGCTGGGACTACTAGTGAGAGCCCTATGTATTCACTTGCCAGCTAAATGCTGGCTCTTCAGAAACTCTTACCAAAGCTATCTTCAGATGGTGCTTTCCTTGTTAATATCTGTACCGTCTTTTACCTCATTAGAAGCTTCAACAGGAAGCAAAGGAATGTGCCATTTTTTCCACCCAGTATTTCATAGTGTAAGCATTTTCATGCTGCTCAGTTCAAGTAACTGGGTAGTTATTTCCAGGGGCTGGACAAGGACAGCCTCTACATTCGGGTCCCCTTGTGAGCCATCAGCTGAGCCTTTCTGGTTGGCATCTACATAGCCCACTTCAATTCACCACTGGAATTCCTACAGGTATTTTCATAAGTGCATTCTGCATAAAGTGTTGCCAAGACCTTAGCAAGGTCAAATTCTTGCAGTACTATGGATACGCCATCCTAAATTTTGACCACTATTCAAACTTACTGTTGCTTCTTCAGCCAAGGTTTTATGACCCAGTGATTAAATGGGGCAAACTTCTAGACTGTATTTCATTCTCAATTTGGGAACTTTCATCAGTAAACCAGGAAATTAATTCTGCTTTAACAAGGAGAAAAACCTATAATTCAAACCATTCAACACTAAGAGTTGCCACTTTTGGAAGCTCCTATTGTTAGTTCTAAGGGCAGGGCAGCAATATAGATATGGATACACTATACATCTTCAGGGCCACAGACAGTGGGGTGTTCCCATATCTATATACCATTTCCATTTTAACACTGAACTCTTCTGAAATACTCCTTCCTTGTGGGAAATGAATCTGACATTACCCAAGACATAAAGGTGCTTTGAATCTCAGAATCTTTTTTTTTGTAATTTTTTAATTGTATTTATTTACCTATTTTGAGAGAGACAAAGACAGCATGAGTGGGGGAGAGGCAGGGAGAGAGAGAAAGAGAGAGAGAGAGAGAGAGAGAGAGAGAGAATCTCAAGCAGGCTCCACACTGCCAGTGCAGAGCCCAGTGCAGGGATAGAACTCACAAAACTGTGAGATCATGACCTGAGCCTAAACCAAAAGTAGAATGCTTAACCAACTGAACCATCCAGGCACCTCTCAGAATCATTTTAAAGCCCTGATTAATGGGAGCATCTCCACTAAATCCCAGTAAGAGGCCAGTAATTCTTTATCAAAGGGGCTAAATCTCTTCTTGGCATCATGTAACTATAAATCCAATATTCCAAAATTACCATTTGGGAGGAGAGGATAGCATTAAGGAATTCTGCAAGAGACTCCAGTCTGCATGTGTCTAGATAGTAAAAACCTCCGAAATAATTTGTGCATAAGGCCAACCCAAATGGTACTGTTTTGGGCTACAGCTTCTGCAAGCTTCTCAAAGCCTGTTTCTTGTTGTTGTTTTGATCTCATTCAAATTCAGATTTTTTTTTTCTTGCCAATGTATTAGGGCTAACAAGATTCCCAGGAACAGTGTATGTGTTCCCCATAGCCAAAATTCTCCACAAATTATTGTGTCTCTTTCTTATTAGCAGGGCCTGGCAAATATATCCGTGTAATTCCTGCCTCATGTGGACTGTCTCTCATGGCCTCCAACCCAAGTCATTCTCAAATGTTTAGCCAATTGATTAGCCCTGTATTTTAGCCAGACAGATTAACCAACTTCAACTAGTCACACGTACCAGTGTTATTCTCAAATCTGGGCTTCCTTCTCTGAGAGGGAAACTTCTATGCTATCATTGATGCTTATATTAACTTGCATTTGACTGTGACTGAGTTTAAACCTCACCTTGCCAGGTTGTCAACATACACGGGAGAATTCAGCTACCCTTAGGAAAGGATGGTGAATGTATATCAGTAATTCTCATGAAAAAGGGAATTTTGCCTGAGTTGCTTCTAAGACTGGGACAGAAAAGAAAGCATTAACCAAGACTATCATAGCATGCCAGTCATTTTAGCTTATTGGATTTCCTGAGCAGCTCTCCCCACATCTGACATGTTGGGAATTATCAGTAGAATTACTTGATGGAAGCACAACAAACAGCAGCTAGTTTCCATGAGTCACCCACTTTTTTTTCACAGGCCAGAGATGGAGGAGAGTTTAGGCAAATCTAAAAATTCCTAATTAATATAACCAATTAAAATCAAGCAAGAGGTAGGATTGCCAGTAATGGCAAAGCCTTCCATTCATAATTACATTTATTTCACCTATGCACTTGGGTATAGAAAATGCCATTGCAAGTTTTTGCATTTGGGTTTTTTTTTATTAGTTTTGTTGTGGTTGTTGTTTACTTTTCTCACTCTCCAAACAATGGTTTTGCCATAACCCTAGTACTTAACATCACAACTTTACCATACCTCTAAAGACTCGCTTTTGGTCTCCTGACATTATCCTCCACTAGATAGCAGGTATTGAATGAAGTACATTGTGCACCTAGATGTTACAATTCCATCACTCCAAGGCTATTCAATTTAAACATAGCATATATCCTTGTATCCCCTTGGGGGATACAAGTTGATCATCTTTTCCTTCACCACCTTAACAAATGGAATAAACTTAGCACTCTGCTCTACCTCATTCTTCTTCCACTCCTTATCAGTATTATGGAATTTAAATTTATTCATGCCAAAGTAAATAAAGTGAATTTAACAAGACCCTTTAGGCCAGGTGGTCACTTGTGCTGAAGTTTTTCTTCCTTCCAGCTAGCAATGTGCAAAATGAACACAGTTTCCTTTTGTTTCAAAATGCCTGATTTAACTTTAAGTGGTCTGATGTTATTTTTCCCTGGCCCCATCAGTAATTTCACTTTTACTAAGGCAGCTTATTATAACCAGGGGATTGTATTTCTGGCCATTTCTTCCTTATTTTGTTTTTCCTTCTTCATGAATTTTCCCAATCCCTTAAGAGTCAAAGTTTTAACATCCAAATCCCATTGATAAGAATTGTCCCTGGTAGTCTGTCACAGACCTTTCACTACTTTGAACCCAGGGTGGGTTGGCAACTACCCTAACTTCAAAATTTTGTTAGATTTTCATGCTGGTCAAGATGGAGTCAGTCTACTATTACCTAATTACAACACTGGATGATACAAAAAGCACCACCTGAGAGGTCTGAAAATTAAATAACAGCAGGCAGATTAGGAAAAGAAATTAAAACTTTTATGATGACCAGTAATGCAGTGAGTTTTCTGATCTTTTTCCCTCTTTTGTCACCATACTTTAACCCAAGGGTGACCTACTGCACAGTAGGCACAAGTAACAAAAACTCAAAGAGAAATCCTCTTTGTCTTGCCAGAGGACCAGAAAAATAGATCATTATTTAAATGATGTATTTCTCTGAGATTTTCTTTTTTTTTTCATTTATTTCAAATATGCTTATAATTGTTTGTTGAAGGCTTTTTATGATGACTGCTTTAAATTCCTTGTCAGATAATTCCAACATCTGTATCACCTGAGTATTGGCATTGATTAATTGTCTTTTCTCATTCAAGTTAAGGTTTTCCTGATTCTTGGTATGATGAGTGATTTTGACAGTATCCTGGACATTTTGAGTATTGTTATGAGACTCTTGTCTAAATCTTCTGAATTAGGAGATCTTTTCTGACACCGTGCTGGTGGATGAGAAGAAGAACTTTTCCACAACCCCCCAGGTGGAGATGGAAGTCAGGCTCCCCTAGTGTTCTCCATTGACACCAAAACAGAGGGTAGGGGAAGGGTGTGATCACAGCTGGATGAAGGCAAAATCTAGCCTCTTCACTCCGCCTTTGCTAAAGAGGATGTAACCACTATTTATTCCGGGTTGTAATGGTTGCATTAGTGTGGTTAACATCTAAAAGATTTCTTTCTTGCTAATCTGCCACTTTTCTGTTCCTTTAGCTAGAGAGACAGTTTTCCTTGGGGCTTTTTTTTTTTTTTTTTTTGTCTATGCCCATTAGTGTTTCCACTTTGCCTCTTCAGCATCCAGTTCAAGGTATATAAATCCTCAACAGCAACAAAATCAGCAAAGAGGAACCCTGCCAGATTTTCGATATGTTCCAAGTCCCTAATTTTTCACCTTCTCTCTACCTTCTAAAGTATTCTAAGTTTGCTTTATGTATTTTGTACGGGATTTTTAGCTGTACTTATTGGAAAAACTAAGGAAAAGTTTGTCTACTCCATCTTGTCTTATAACCAAAGAAACCCTGTCTTTCAAAACAATCAACTTTCTCCAGAGAATTTTAACAGAACTCAGTGTTCATATCATTCTATCAAAATGTCCAGGATACAATCTAAAATTACTTGAAATACCCAGATCCAGGAAAATGTGCCTAATTATCTAGAGTCTTCTCCTAAGTTCTTTAAATATGTACAGTCATTGAAAGTGAAAATTATAGAGGTGCCTGGGTGGCTCAGTTGGTTAAGCAGCCAACTGAGGCTCAGGTCATGATCTCACGGTCTGTGGTTTCAAGCCCCACGTGAGGCTCCGTGCTGACAGCTCAGAGCCTGAAGCTGCTTTGGATTCTGTCTTCCTCTCTCTCTGCCCCTGCCCCACTCATTCTCTCTCTCTCTCTCTCTCTCTCTCTCTCTCTCTCTCTCTCAAAAATGATTACACATTTTTTTTTTAATTTAAAAAAAAGAAAGTGAAAATTATAACATTCTCTGATGTGGGTTTTCAGTTATTTATATTTAAAATATGACAACTATAACACAAAAGGAAGAAGATAAAGAGGTTTCTAAATTTTGTTCGAAGTAGCAAAATATTAACTCTAAGTAGATTCTGAAAGGTTAGTATATTGCAATCCCTACAGCATGTGTGCACATGTACACACACACACACACACACACACACTCAGTATATATATATATATATATATATATAGCCAATAAACCAATAATATGAAATGAATGAAATATTTTAAAAAATCAAACAATCCAAACAAAGGCAGAAAATTAGAAACAGGGAGAAAAAAATAATAAAATGATAGATTGAACCCCAAGCAGATTAATATTTGTATCAAATGTAAATAACCTAATCACATTAATTTAAAAAACAAGGAATTTCAGATTAAATTAAAAAATGAGGCCCAAGTATACGCCATCTACAAGAAATTCACTTTAACTACAAAGTATAGATATGTGAAAAGTAGAGGAGGGGAAAAATATGCCATGCAATTATTAATCAATAAAAACCTGGAGTTATTATATTAATATGGGACAAAGTATATTTCATAATAAAGAAGATATTATAAAATATATTAGAAGTGTGGATTTCTATCCATAGATAATTATAAAAGGTTAGTTCTCCAAAAATATATAACAATCTTAAGTTTGTGTGCACTCTACAGTAGAATTTCAAAATATATGAATCAAATACTAATGCAGCTTAAAGAGAAATAAACAAATCCACAATGCCTGGAGACTTAGAGTCCTCTTTTAGTAACTGACAGAACAAGAAGACCATCAAACCACAAGGGTATAGAAGATGTGAGCAACACTAGGAACTAATGACCTAGTTGACATTTACAGATATTTATAGAATATAGAATATCCTACCCAACAAACAGAGTACACATTTGTTTCCAGTTTATATGAACATTCACCAAGACAAACCATGTATTTGGCCATAAAACAAACCTTAAAATACTTGGAAGAAATTATATTATCCAAATTATTTCTCTGGTTATATCAGAATTAAGTTGTAAGTCAATAATAGAAAGATATATGGAAAATATCCAAATAAGTGAAAATTAAGCAACTTGCTTCTAAATGCCATATGGATCAAACAGGAAGTAGTGGGAAAGTCAGACACTCATTTAAACTGAATAAAAATTAAAGTAATATATCAAAATTTGTAGCAGGAAGCTAGATCAGTGACTAGGGGATATGGAGATATATAGATATAGATATAGATGATATAGATATAGATATAGGTATAAATATAGATATAGATATAGATTTAGATATAGATATAGATAGATAAAGATATCATTAAAAAGTTGTATCAGATGGGGTTCCTGGGTAGCTCAGTAGGTTAAACGTCCGAATCTTGATTTCAGCTTAAGTCAGGGTCTCACAGTTTATGGGATCGTGCCCAGTGTCAGGCTCTGTACTGACAGCTGAGAGCCTGCTTGGGATTCTCTCTCTCCGTTTCCCTCTGCTCCTCTCCCCCATGCATTCTCTCTCTCTGTGTGTCTCTCAAAATAAGTAAACATTTTTAAAAAGTTGTACTAGAAAAGAAAAAAAGGTCTCAAATCAATCATTTGTGACTCTATCTTAAGAAACTAGAAAATGAAGAGTAAATTGAAACCAAAGTGAGTGAAAGGAAGGAAGTTAACAAAAATAAGAATAAAATCAATGACACTGAAATTTTAAAAATGGTGAAAATAAATTAAACCAAAAGCCATTATTTGAATAGATTAATAAAATTGATAAAACTCTCACAGATTGGTCAGGATAAAAAGACAGAAGACACACATTACTATATCCAAAAGAATTAAGGGCTATCACTACAGACCATATAAACATTGAAAAGATAATAAGAGAATGCTACCAATTTCTCCATGCCTTTAATACGAAAATGTGGATAAAATAGAATAATTCTTTAAATTAATCTGAATAATTCTTTGAAGGAACTGCCAAAATTCACTTAAGAAGACAGAGATCAAATAAAAACTCCATGCCCAGAGTGTTGGGCAAATTGTACCAACATTCAAAGAAGAAATAATACCAATTCTACATAATCTCTTCAAGAAAATAGAATAGGAAGGAACACTTCTCACCTTATTTTATGAGACCATCATTATTCTAATACCAAAACCAGACACAGATGCTATAAAAACTAAAAAGTATAGAAAACTATTCTTCATGAATATTAACATATTTTTTCAACAAAATATTAGCAAATAGAATCTGCAACACTTTAAAAGGATCATAATAATCATAAGTGGGTATTTTTCTACAAATTCCGTGCTGTTTTAAGGTAAAATCAATTAATGTACTGCACAATATTAACAGAAGAAAAACTACATAGTCATCTCAATAGATGAATAAAAAACAATTTACAAAATTCAATAGCTACTCATGATACAAATCTTATAGCAAACTAGAAATACAAACTTAAGTAGCCTAATAAAAGGCATCTACAAAAATTCCTACATCTTGCATCACATTTAAGGTGAAAGATTGAATGCTTTTCCCATGATAATAAAATCTACAAAAATACTTCCCCAAACCCTACATCCCACATAAGACTTACTAATAAAAAATCAAAAATTTTGCTGCTGAAATCAGTAATCAGGCAAGAATGTCTGCTTCCACCCCTCCTACTCAGTATCATACTAAAAGTCCTAGCTAGTGTAATGAAGGAAGAAAAGAATAAGCAGCCTACAGATTGGAAACAAATAAAACTGTCTCTATTTCCGGATGACATGTACTATCTACGAAAAAAAAAAAAAACAAAAACAAAGGAAACTATAAAAATGCTCTATATTTCTGTATACTAGCAATAAACAATTAGAAATCAAGATTGAGGGGCGCCTGGGTGGCGCAGTCGGTTAAGCGTCCGACTTCAGACTTCAGCTCAGGTCACGATCTCGCAGTCCGTGAGTTCGAGCCCCGCGTCAGGCTCTGGGCTGATGGCTCGGAGCCTGGAGCCTGCTTCCGATTCTGTGTCTCCCTCTCTCTCTGCCCCTCCCCCGTTCATGCTCTGTCTCTCTCTGTCCCAAAAATAAATAAAAAACGTTGAAAAAAAAAATTTTTAAAAAGAAATCAAGATTGAGAGGAAAACGTGTCATTTAAAATAACACTAAGAGGTGCCTGGGTGGCTCAGTTGGTTAAGTGTCTGACTCTTGATTTTGGCTTAGGTTATTATGATCTCAGTTAATGGGATTGAGCCCAGCACTGACAATGTGGAGTCTGCTTGGGATTCTCTCTCTCCCACTCTCCCTCTCTTTCTGCCCCTCCCCCACTCATACTTGGTCTCTCTGAATCTCTCTCTCTCTCTCTCTCTCTTAAAATAAAAAAATAAACTTTAAAAAAATAAAATAACACAAAAAAATAAATGAAGTAAATATAAACCTAATAAGATATGTGCAGGATCAGTATACTGAAAAATATTAAATATTGATGAAAGAAATAAAAAAAGACCTAAATAAATGCTGGTTTACTATGGTATAGAGGTATACTATGTCCATAGACTGTAGGAATCAACATTGTTAAATTGCTAACTCTCCCAAAATTTATCTACAAATTTAAAGTAATTCCCTCTCAAAAATTCCCAGGACCATTTTATGTAAATATAAAAAATTGATTCTAAAATGTATATGGAAAGGCAAAGGAACTAGAATAGTCAAACAATTTGAAAAAAAAAGACAAAATATTAGGGATCATATTACCTGATTCCAAGACCTAATATAAAGCTACAGTTATGAAAGCTACAGTTATTAAAGGATAGACCTATATATTAGTGGAAATAGGATAGGGAGCCCACAAATAGACCCACAAAAATATAAACAATAATGTTTTACAAAGATGCAATGTCAATTTAGTGGAGCAAAAATGGAGGTTCCAACAAATGGTACTGGAAAAATTGTATTTCCATATGCAAAAAAAAAAAAAAAACAAAAAAACAAAAAAAAAACCTCAACACATACGTTATACCTAAGACAAAAATTAGCTCAAATTAATCCTAAAGATAAAACATAAAAGTATACAAAATTTAAAATATAACATAGGGGGAAACCTTTATGACCTCAAGTTAGGCAAAGATTTCTTAGATATGACACTAAAAGCACAAGCAATTAAAAAAAAAAGTTTTTTTAAATTGATGAATTGGATTTCATTGAATTAAAATATTTTGGTCTGAAAGACACATTAAGAGAATGAAATTGGAAACCACAGACTTGAAGAAAATATTTACAAATCACATTTGTATGACAAAGGACTTGTATCTAGAATAAAAAACTTTCAACTCAGCAATAAGAAAATTAATCTCTCAGTAAAAAAAAAGCATGAAAGACTTCAACAGACACTTGAACAAAATAGATACACAAATGAAAAATAACTACCTAAATAGATGCTTTTCATCTTTATTCATCATGAATAATGAGTAATTATTTAAAACTATAGTGAATATCACTACACAACTATTGAAATAGCATAATTAAATTTAAAGCCATTAACAACTCTAAATGCTGGTGAGGATGCAAAGCAAATAAAGCTTTCATACATGACTGATGGGAACACAAAACGTCACTTGGGAAAGCAGTTTGCAATTTCTTATAAAGCTAAATATCCAATTACTATATGAATCAGCAATCCCATTTCTAGGTAGTTACTCAAGAAAAATAAAAACTTATGTTCAGTCAAAAATGTGTACCTCCATATTTATAACAGCTTAACTTACAATTGCCCAAAACTAGAAACAATCCAAATATCTTTTAACTGGTGAGTGATAAACTCTCATACATCCATAAAAGGGAATATTGCTCAGCAACTTTTTTTTAAAAAAAGAGTCACTGATACACAACAGAAATGTATCTCAAATGTATCATGCTAAGGTTATCTTTTTAAAATTTTTTAAGTTTATTTATTTTTGAGAGAGAGAGAGAGTGAGAGCGCGCACAAGCAAGGGAGGGGCACACGGAAAGGGAGACACAGAATTCAAAGCAGGCTCCCGGCTCTGAGCTGTAAGCACAGAGCCCTTATGAGAGGCTCGAACCCACAAACCACGAGATCATGACCTGAGCTGAAGTCAGACATTTAACCAATTAAACCACCTAGGTGCCCCTATCATGCTAAGTTTAAAAAGCCATACTCAAGAAGTTGCATACCAAGTGATTCCAAATATATGACATGGTGGGAAAGCCAGAGCTACAGGAGTAGAGAACCTATCATTGGTTGCCAGAGTTGGGACCAGAAATGTGTTGAATATAAAAGAGTAGCATGAGAAACTTTTTTTGGATGATGAAAATGTTATGTATCTTGACCGTAATTGTGGTGATTATATGATTCTACGTGTATTTCACAACTCATAGAACTATACACCCAAAAGTGTAAAATTTACTGTATGTGAAATTTAATTGTTATAACAAAAATAAATTTTAAAATAAAACTTTGTTTTAGATCCTATCTCCATGTGCTTTTTATATTATGCCAGAGTGCTTTAGCCTTGTATCCAGCAATAATTGTTATAAAGAACAGAACAGACTCTTGTAGACAATTAGTAGTCTCCACCAGAGAAAGCTTGATTCTGCATGAGATTATTTGCTAGTGAAAAACCTTTCTCTATAGGCTTATAAAGAGAAATGATGAGAAGATTAAAATTTTGTAAGTGATAGAATTTTAAAAACTATAGTGATTTCTCATCCATATAAAAACTAGGTAAAATCATTGCAGGCTGTCCAATAACTATTAAGAGCTAAAGAAACTAACCCAAAGGGACCAGACTGAAAAGAAACGAAAAGTACAAGTTAGGATAAAAGTATAATATAGTGTAAAAAGGGAGAGGAAATAAAGTTGAAAAGGAAAGACAGGATAAAGAGGGAAAGCGCCTGGGTGGCTCAATCATTGTTTAAGTACCTGGCGTAGGCTCAGGTCATGATCTCACAGTTTGGTTTGTGAATTCAAATTCCATATCAGGTGAGCTCAAGCCCCGTTTCTGGTGAGCTTGAGCCCCACTTCAGGTGAGCCCGCTTCTCCCTCTCTCTCTCTCTCTCTTTCTCTGTCTCTGCCCCTTGCTCACTTGTTTTTCTCCCCCCAAAATGATAAAGAGGGGAAAAAATACAATGGAAGAAATAGTATATACAATTTTTTTATCTTTCTCATGCAGTATGCATTTCCCATTATGTAGATATAAAAGCAAAAGCATATACAACTGGGTACTAAATGTTACTGCCTTTTACTAAGTTGAATTAACTTTCTCACACAATGAAGCAGATTTTTTAAAGTCTTCTTCCTTACAAAAGTATTGTCAATTATTTCCCCTTAGAGTTGACATATAAAATATCACCAACTATCTCAGAAAATAAAATTATCAAAATGTTCTCTTCTGAATATGTCTAACGCTGATTCTCATATCCTTTAAATGTAGGGAAACTACTGAGAAAGTAGTTACACATATTAAGCTTAAAACAACATTGAAATCAACTTTATCAGTCAGATAAAAGTTATCATAAAGTTATCAATAAACTATGTGGTGCTTTAACATTTACAACAGTACAATGTGGCATAGATATATATCTTCATGGCATAAAGAAATAACATCTTTCATTCAAAAAAAACACCCAACCCTTCTAATCAAATTGTACTTATTAAGATGCCAATGAAAATACATAGATAGAGACTTCCAAGTACACTATAAATTAAAGCTAAGAGAGGACAATTTATCAAAATCTGAGAATTTCCACGACTTGCACTGTCTATTGGGATGAACTGATAAGAATAGTCTTGAACTATACATCATATTTTCCAGCCTATGAACCAAAACATGACAGAATCTTCTTTTTGGCATTCCCAGTGAGCACACTTAGAATGGACATGTGGGTTTTTTTTTTTTTTTTTTTTTCTGTCCCAGCCTCTAATTCCCCTTCTTCTGGTCCTGGGATAGTGAGAGCCAACCCTCCTTTAGTATCTGTCCATGTAACTCAGATGAAGCTGACTCCACCCCATTCCAGGATTAAGCTCATGTACTAAGCATGGGCAATCAGAACACTGTGGCTCCCTTACTACAGTGATTGATTCAGGAATGGGCACCTGGACCAACCCAAGCCAATCAGAGCCAAAAAGATTCTATTTTAGGATTTTTTTTTTAATGATTAGGAAATGGAAGATGTTTTTGTACCAAACTTGAACTAGTAGAGTGTACCTCTAAAGATATTAGTGTCCATCTTACTACCACAGGGACAGAGTTGAGAAAGAACTAACACAGAGAAAGCAGAACTCAGAAATGTTTTAGAGACTGTGTCCTAATGGGATCATGTAAGTCTCTGGATCTATTTCTGTAGATCTACCTTTGAACTTCTCAGTTTTTGAGCAAATTAATTCACTGTTTATTAGACCATTTGAGCTAGAATTCTGCCAAATTTAATGGAAAACATCCAGGCTAATAAAATTTATATGCTAGCCATTTTCTACATTTAACAGTCACCTGTTGAAAAACCAAACAAACAAAAAACAGCAATAAGAGTGAAATACCACTAGATGTGGTAGTTAATTGCAAAAGTAGGGAAAATGGCAAGAAGTGCATGGAGAATCCTTTACTTTCCATCTCCAGTCAGCCATGTCAAGGTAAGACAAGCTTTTTAAAAAGCTTCTACTTGGGTCTGATTCTCTGCACAGTAATATACATTTGGATTATGATATATCAGGGGCTTTCAACCAAGGAGATTTTGTTCTCCAGGTGACCCTTGGCAATGTTGGGATGGAGACATTTTTGGCTGTGATAACGTGGGAAGGGTGCTACCAGCATCTAGTAGGTAGAGGCCAGGGCCAGGGATGCCTCTGTACATCTATGGTGCACAAGACTGACCTCCACAATGAAGAATTGTCCAGTCCAAAGTATCAAGAGTGCCAAGGTTGGAAAGCTGTGATCCATAACTATCAACATGTACATCCTTATCTGTATCTATTTTTATATCAAGTACTTATTTGGGGTCTCTGCTTGTTTCTGTAGTTTTGATCATTGGCATTTCCTGATAACTACACTTGGTTCTGTATAAGAGACCACAGAACCCATTAGCAGACTCTTCAGAGACTGAGAAAAGATGTTTTCAGTAATCTTGAGCATTGCAGTCAGCTTCTGACTCAAGCTACGGAGCCCTGGTTTATGTAGCCACATAAACTCTGAAAAGGAACAGACACTGTGACTGGGAATGGAAACTTCCACAGTTCCGAGGATTGCACATGTGGTCTCCACAGGAGACCTGTGGCACTTATTAAAAAGAATAGCAAAAGAAAGGGGGGAAACAGCTTTAAGTATGGAATGCCAACAGAATTATATTTTCAAATATGTGGAAAGTTGGTACTTCTTTACCTGCAATAACAGTAAGTTGTAAATTGAATTTACTTTTTTTTAATGTTTATTTATTTTGAGAGAGAGGGAGAGCGCGCCGGTGTGTGAACAAGGGAGGGGCAGAGAGAGAGGGAGAATCCCAAGCAGGTTCCACACTGTCAGCACAGAGCCTGACGCAGGGTTTATGGAGCCACAAACTGTGAGATCATGACCTGAGCTGAAACCAAGAGTCGGATGCTTAACCAACAGAGCCACCCAGGATCCCCATTAAATTGAATTTACTTTTAAATGGATCTTTAGACTCAGGTAATATTGTTCACCTCTGAGAGGCACTGAAAGTATAAAATTTAGGTTTACCTTGTTAAGTGGACAGATAATTTATCAGAGAAAACTCTATTTTTTAAAGTTGAGAAAATCTGAAGGAGCAAAACTCTTATTCTGACAAAAGTGTTCAAATGGATGAGGGAGAAATGTTGAAACTGAAGAATTCTCTAGCTTGCACAGACCAGATCCTTTCTGTAAGAGAAAAAAAGATAATGCTCAATTCTGAGTCATGATATTAATAATTTAAAAACTGGTTTGTATATAAGAATAAACAATTTGTTTATAATCACTGTGTTGCTTTATGCTCATTTTAAAAAGACTTTAAAACATTTAAGAAAATTTGCTGTGTTAGACTTACGAAAACATTATAATTACAGTCTATGTTAAAATATTTGGAAATTTTAATTGACTACATAAATAAATTTTTATTTATAGTTGTATAAAGAATGTGGGAATATTTGAAAAAAAATTGTATGCAGTATTAAAAAGACATTAATTGACATACAAATTCCTCTACACACATAAAAATTCCAGAAAACTGCCTGTTTTACAAAATATCACATGGTGTCTGCCCCTACTTTAGGGCTATCTGATTGTATTGTCCTAAGAAAAGAAAGAATGCATAGAGAAAAAGCAATTATCAGAGAAGATCGAAGGAGGATTTTAAAATCCTTTTTCCCAGGGTGCCTGGCAGGCTCAGCTGGGAAGGCATGTGACTCTTGATCTCAGGGTAGTGAGTTCGAGCCCCATGTTAGGTGGAGCGATTACTTTTTAAAAAATTAAATATATGGATATATAAAACATTGAATTCTTTAAAAATAAATAAATAAAATCCTTCTCCCTCCAAATCATAGCATTTTGAGTCCATGTTTGAGAACCAGACTTCCTGGTTTCGAGTTCTGTGGCTCAAGCATTTAATAATGGTGTCACTTTGGGGGCACCTGGGTGGCTCAGTCAGTTAAGCAACTGACTTCGGCTCAGGTCATGATCTCACGTTTTATGGGTTTGAGCCCCGCATCGGGCTCTGTGCTGATAGCTCAGAGCCTGGAGCCTGCTTTGGATTCTGTGTCTCCCTCTCTCTGCCTCTCCCTGCTCATGCTCTGTCTCTCTCTTTCTCTCAAAAATAAATAAAAAAACATTTTTTAATGGTGGTGTCACTTTGGGAAAATTATCTTACTTATTTAATCATTCTCTGACTCAGTATATTCATTAATAAATGGGAATAGTAGAACCTACCTCATAGATTGCTATAAGGATTAAATGAAACAACATTTTATTTATTTTTTTTCAACGTTTTTTATTTATTTTTGGGACAGAGAGAGACAGAGCATGAATGGGGGAGGGGCAGAGAGAGAGAGAGACACAGAATCGGAAACAGGCTCCAGGCTCCGAGCCATCAGCCCAGAGCCTGACGCGGGGCTCGAACTCACGGACCGCGAGATCGTGACCTGGCTGAAGTCGGACGCTTAACCGACTGCGCCACCCAGGCGCCCCTGAAACAACATTTTAAAGGACTTGGCATAATATGTGAAAGATGGATAACGTTATTATATTACTCTAAACTCTGAAACCCTTCTCTTATGTCCTAGAATAGGCAGAAGTTTGTTGTTGTTGTTGTTGGTTTGGTTTGGTTTTAGTTGTTTTACATTTAAAAATATTTTTTTAAGTTTGTATTCAAGTTCCAGTGAGTTAACATACAGTGTAATATTAGTTTCAGGTATATAATATAGTGATTCAACACTTCCATACAACACCTGGTGCTCATCACAAGTGCCCTCCTTAATCCCCATCACCTATTTCACCCAACCTCCCACCCACCTTCCCTCTGGTAGCCATCAGTTTGTTCTCCATACTTAATGGTTTGTTTGTTTGTTTGTTTATACATTTTAGAGACCCAATCTTGAAAATCAGAAGGAGTATTAGCCAAAAATTTTTGAATTTTACCTTTGACTTCGCCAAACTGTAAAAGAGAAAAAAAAAAGTTCAGTTACTTTTAATATTCTGTCATATTAGTGCAAAAAATTTATAGAATTGGGAAGAAAACATAAGATATATCCCTGAGTTCTGTTTCATATTGAAATGGATCCAAAAGAGACAAAATTCAGATGAAAAGAGGCATATGGACTTTTACAATGATGGTGACAGAGATGTGGGATGATTCATATTTGTATGCTTAAGGTACACCATACCCTCTCCTGAGAGTTTGACATATCCACTTAACTGGTCCCCCAAACAGCCTTCTATGTGGACACTACTTAGAAGTGACATCCATTTTTGTGAATGGAAAAGCTAACACAGTGAAAGCTTTAGTAGCTTACCAGGTTGGGAGGGGTGGTGAGTGGCAGAAAAGTCACTACACCAAAAAAGTCTGAGACCTAAGGCTCTGGGAACATAACCGTTTTTTTACTTACTTTTATTACAGTAATAATTACTTGTTTGTATGAAACAATAAGGTTAATAAAATGTTCTTTCCATTAATCACCATAACAGGTAATACTTAATGCTTACTATGCACAAAGAGCTGTTCTAAATGCTTAATGTGTATTAACTCTCTTAACACTCACATCAACACTATAAAGTGGATTACAGTTCATTTACCCAATTTGTTAACAAGGAAACCTAGGCACAGGAAAGCTAAGTGAGTTACCCAAGGTGTACACATGTCAGGTGAGGAAAGGGGTCAGGTCACACCATGTAAACTGCATCCAAGGAGTATACTGCCTCTTACTATGAAAGAAATAGTCTCTAGTCTCTCCACTTTGAAATATTAAATAATACCTATTGTATATTTGAGAATAATGAAAAAAAGGCTAATTATGGGGAAAATAAGTTAATTCCAATACTGGTTCATAAATTCATATTTTCAATGAACTCTTTTTAAACGTATACTAAAATCATTTTCCTTTGTGACAATCCTGGCCCATGTAACTGAGATTTATACAAATTAGATACAAAAATCTATTGGGGGCGCCTGGGTGGCTCAGTCAGTTGAGTGTCCAACTCTTGATTTCAGCTCAGGTCATAATCTCATGGCCGTGAGATTGAGCCCTGCGTCAGGCTCCATGCTGGCAGTGGAGCCTGCTTGAGATTCTCTCTCTCCGTCTGCCCCTCCCCCATTCTCTCTCTCTTTCTCTCAAAATAATAATAATAATAATAATAATTTTAAAAAAGAAAAAAATCTTCTGTTTAAAGACAGAGCCTAAGAAATGTTTCTCTATTTGAATCAGATATTAAATAGATTCCTGAAAATTTCATTGCCAAAGTATACATGACATCATATCTTTTTAAACCTTTGTTTATACAAGGCCAAGTGAAACAGAATATTATTTGGATTAAATGTCTTTGAGACATGTATAAGCTTCACCATTTGCAGGGAGATCTATTTTACTGAATTTGAAAATGGCACTGAAAAACAGCAGTTGGAATGTTAAGACTTTCTATTATTTTACTCTTTAATTATTTAAAATATTTATATTCCATTACTTTTCTATTAAGGATGATCTTCATAAACTATGATAGAAACAATCTGGCATCATACCCAGACTTCACTGATATTTCAAGCAATGGGGATAAAAATAATATGGTTTGGGTTAGTTTGAGACCTTGCCTGGAGGCCACAGCTTCTGTGGCTTCTGAATTGTTTAGAAAAGAAGTTGAGGTTTGAATTACTCTTTTCCTACATTCTTTCATAAAAGGAGAGAGGAATGTTAAATGGATGATATTAATCAAAGAAAAAAAAATGTTTTGGAGTTAGTCAATGCATCAGAAATTCAGCCACCAGGGACCTGGAAAAAGAAGTGTTAAGGTAAGAGGGTGGTCCTCAAACTGAAAGCTGATGTGTGGTGTTCAAACTCAAGCAAGACAAGTTTTTCCCATCCCTGCACATGTAGAGCCTGGACACACCCAAGCTGACAGGACCAATTTAAAAAGAGAATGTCAGAAAAAAACTGGAGAAAGAGAGCATCACCCGAGAGTGAGAGGCAGATGCAGGCTAGAATGAGTACAGCTCTTCCTTTACTTACAATGGGCTTACATCCTGACGAACTCATCATAAGTGAAAAATATCATAAGTCGAAATGCATTTAATACTCCTACCCTACTGAACACATCACAACTTACCTAGCCTATCTTAAATGTGATCAGAACGCTTACATTCGCCTACAGTTGGGCAAAATCACCTAACACAAAGCCTATTTTAAAAGCGAGTATTGAATATCTCATGCAATTTATTGAATGCGGTATTAACAGTGAATAACAGAATGGTTGTGCGGCTACAGAGTGGTTGACGGGGTACCAGTTGTTTCCCTCATGGTCACGTGGCTGACCAGGAGCTGCTGAGGCCGCTGCCTGGCATCACCAGAGAGGATCATACCACATATCACTATCCCAGGAAAAGATTCAAATTCAAAATTTGAAGTACAGTTTCTACTGAATGTATATAACTTTCACACCATCAGAAAGCCAAAAAATCATAAGTCGAGTCATAATAAGTCAGAAACCATCTGTAATTTTGATTAGCCTCATGAAAAGGCAGATCATCTTTGCCCCGGAGAGATAGATCAATACAAAAATACATTGCACCAAAAATCATGCGATACAGTTAAAGCAATGCCTACGGAGAAATTATTAGCTATAGACATCTACATTTAAGAAAGAAGAAAAAACTCAAATTAATAACCTAATCTTCCACCTTAAGAAACTAGGAAAGGAGAATAAACCAAAAAAACATAAGCAAAAGGAAGGAGGCAAGAAAACTTAGTGTGGAAACAAATGAAATAGACAACAGAAAAACAGAAGAGGGGTGCCTGAGTGGCTCAGTCAGTTAAGTGTCCAATTCTTAATTTCAGCTCAGGTCATAGTCTCATGGTTCATGGGATCAAGCCCCACATAGGGCTCTGTGCTGGCAGCATGGAGCCTTCTTGCGATTCTCTCTCTCTCTCTCTCTCTCTCTCTCTCTCTCTGTCCCTCCCCCACCCGCATGTGTGCACACTCTTTTCTCTTTCTCAAAAATATTTTTTTAAAAAAGAAAATAAAAACAACAGAGAATACCAATAAAACCAAAAGTTGATTCTTTGAAAAGATCAACAAAATTGACACAACTTTAAGTAGATTGACAAAGAAAAAAAGAGAAAATACTCAATTTACTAAAATAAAGAATGAAATTAAGAACATCACTACTGATCTTACAGAAATAAAAAGAATTTCCCCTCAAAATGCTATAACAATTACTTGCCAAAAAATTAGATAATCTAAATGAGGTGGATGAATTCCCAGAAACACATGAACTATTAAAACAGATTCAAGAAGAAAAGAAGCTCTGAATAGTCATATCACAAGTAAAAAGATTTAATAGGTAATTAAAAAAAAAACTTCCCCCAACACTAACTCACACACACACACACACAAGCCAAAAATTAAATAGATTCATTGGCGAATTCTACCAAGCATCTAAAGAATTAACACCAATCCTTCACAAACTCTTCCGAAGAATAGAACAGGAGGGAACACTTTTCAAGTCATTCATTCCGTGAGGCCAGTATTACCCTAATAACAAAACTCAGACACATCACAAGAAAAGAGACTACATATTAATATATCAATATGAATATAGATGCAAAAATCCTCAAAAAATATTACCAAATAATCCAGAAATTCATAAAGATTATACAACACGACCAAATGAGATTTATCTGAGGAATGCAAGGTTCATTTAACATGAAAATCAATCAACATGAAACACCGTATTATGGACTAGCAGGGCCAAACCTACACAATCATGTCAATAGACACACACAGAATAGACAAATCATTTGCTAAAATCCAATACTCTCTCATAATGAAACACTCAGTAAATCAGAAATAAAAGCAACATTCTCAACCTGATAAGTCATCTACAAAACCACACAGCTGGGGACACTCAGCTGGGTGGCTCAGTTGGTTAAGCATCTGCCTTCAGCTTAGGTCATGACCTCATAGTTCATGAGTTCGAGCCCTGCATTGGGCTCCATACCTGCTTGGGATTCTCTCTCTCCCCTCTCTCTCTGCCCCTACCCTGCTTGTGCTCACTCTCTCAAAATAAATAAATGAACTTTAAAAAGAGTTAAAAAAAATAGCTAATATAATTAATGGTAAAAGAATACCTTCTCCCTAAGATCATGAAAAAGAAAAGGATGTCCACTTTTACCACTTCTATATAAAATTACACTGAAGATTCTGGAGAAGAATTTTATTTATAAAAATAAAAGGTTTAATATGTCATATATCAAAAATATCAAATACAATTCATATATCAAAATATCAAAAACAATTTTAAATATTTTTCTATTAATATAACCACAAACTAGAGACAGGAAAGTTGTACACAACTATAAGAGAGTTAACCATCCATAATCAAAATGGAAAAATTTTTAACACACTTTTTTCAGTATCTGATAGAATACAGATAAAAAGAAAAGAGACTATAAAATACCGAATAGGGACTCCTGGGTGTCTCAGTCAGTTAAGCATCTGACTTCTGCTCAGGTCATGATCTCATGGTTGGTGGGTTCGAGCCCCACGTTGGGGTCTGCACTGGTTGTGCAGAGCCTGCTTGGGATTCTCTCTCTCCCTCTCTCTCTCTCTCTCTGCCCCTTCCCTGCTTGTGCTCTCTCTCTCTCTCTCTCTCTCTCTCAAAATAAATAAATGTAAACATAATAAAATAAATAAAATAAAATAAAATAAAATAAAATAAAATAAAATACTGAATAGCACACCCTACAAACCTGACCTAATGGAGGGATATCGAACACTGCACAAACACTGCAAACTACATTCTCTCAAATACATCAGTCATTTACATAAACTGCTATGACTTGGCCTTCAAATAACTCTCAGATAATTGCAAAAGTTTGAAGTCATATAAATAATATACTATGATCAGGGATGCCTGGGTGACTGAGTTGATTAAATGTCAGACTTTGGCTCAGGTCATGATCTCACAGCTCATGAGTTTGAGCCCCATGTTGGGTTCTGTGCTAACAGCTCAGAGCCTTGAGTCTGCTTTGGATTCTATGTCTCCCTCTCTCTCTGTTCCTCTCTACCCACACTCTGTCTCTCTCTCTCTCTCTCTCTCTCTCTCTCTCTCTCTCAAAAATAAAGATTTCTTAAATTTTTTTAAACAAAAAAATTTTTTAATAATAATATACTACAATCATAATTCAGTTACCCTAGAAGTCAATAACAAAAATGTAACAGGGAAATAAATATTTCATGTTTGGAAATAAAGAAATATCATTTCATCTGAGTCAAGGTACAATTAATAAGTCATAATTGAAATAGATGACAAGGAAAGTAAAACTGTCTACTGAAAATGGAGAGGAAGTGTACAATAATATAGTGAAAGAAAAAGAAAAGAAGTGAAAGATGGCTTGAGAATATAAAGGAGTTAGGAAAAGAAGGTACTAGGTGGGGAAAATTGGGAATATCTTTACAAACAATAGAAACAAACATAAAATAACAGGAACTATACCTTTTCAGAAAGCAAGGCAGAGTAGAAAAATGTACTATCTAATCCTGAGTTTTAAAATGCACCAATAGGAGTGCAACAAAATAAGAATTTATGGATATGTCTTTAACATAAACACCACACACAGATTTCAGACCAGTAGTCTGACTAACTTGCTATCAGAACAGAAATCAGCAGAAAAATGAATTATGGAAAGAGCCCAAATATCCACTGACAAATGAATAAAGACGATGTGGTATGTGTATTCAATGGAATACTACTCAGTGATCAAAAAGAATGAAATCTTGCCATTTGCAACAATGTGGATGGAACTAGAGTGTATTATGCTGAGCAAAATAAGTGAGTCAGAGAGAGACAAATACATGATTTCACTCATATGTGGAATTTAAGAAACAAAACAGATGAACATAGGGGAAGAGAAGCAAAATAATATAAAAACAGAGGGAGACAAACCGTAAGAGACTCTTAAGTACAGAAAACAAACTGAGGGTTGCTGGAGGGGTATTGGGTGGGAGGATGGGCTAAATGGGTGGGGTGCCTGGGTGGCTCAGTCGGTTGAGTGACCAACCTCGGCTCAGGTCATGATCTCATGGTTTGTGAGTTTGAGCCCCCCGTCGGGCTCTGTGCTGACAGCTCACAGCCAAGAACCTGCTTCTGATTCTGTGTCTCCCTCTCTCTCTGCCCCTCCCCCACTCATGCTCTGTCTCAGTCTCAGAAATAAATAAACATAATTTTTTTTAAAAAAAGGAGGGCACTTGTTGGGATGAGCACTGGGTGTTATCTGGAAGTGATGAATCACTAAATTCTATTCTTGAAATCATTATTGCACTATATGTGAACTTGGATTTAAATTAAAAAAATAAATAAAATAATAAGAAAAAGGAGAATAAAATAAAGGAAAGCAAGTTAATTAAACTGAAGGAAGATTTTTTTAAGAAGATAGAGGGCAAACTAGACAGACACAAAAGGGAAAGTGTTTTACAGCAAAGCGTAAATAGTGATTGGAGCCCAAATAAATCTGACAAAGGAAGAGAGGTGAGGTCTCAGACAGTCATCTGGAAAGACCCACCCCGTGTCCTCCACTAGAGACAGAGTTAAAGGTGCAAAGAGGGCATAGTAGGATCAGCAGGGAGAATTACCCTTGAAGATTGGGAGAAGTATGCAAAATTGCTGAATAAAATTTTTGGACAGATTGGGGGGGAACCAAGAATAGAGTAAAATATTCAAAGAATTATTGGGTGAGTTTCAAAGTAACATGAAGTTTATTGTAAGTGGACAATGCAAGCATGAGCTATGCCCTGTGGGGACATGCCAAGAAACGCATGGAATTTGGGACTCTTAAGGAAAAAAAACACAACCAAGATGAAGCAAGATAAAAGGGAGCCAGACAGGACAACAATAGATCAAGTATAGGCCTGCATTAGATTTTTGGTGGTGGAAAAATACCTCCTATATCAGATTAACCAATTTTAAAACAGCAAGACGGATGAGGTTTGTTTCAATAGTTGGTGCTTCTAGTAGATCCATAAACTAATGGTTTGTTTCTCTTTACGATGGGAGACTCCCACAAAACGAAGTCTGAAAGAGTACATGAGATAAGAAACAGTAAGGCTGGGAAGAAAGAAGAATTAAAAACAAAAATGCCCTCGGTTTTGAGATTCTCTGCAGTAGAAAAGTAAAGGGTATGAATGATTTTTTTAAATTTTTTACTTATCTTTTTTTTACCGGTTATTTATTTTTAAAAGACAGAGAGAGAGAGACAGAGCATGAGCAGGAGAGGGACAGAGAGAGAGGGAGACACAGAATCCGAAGCAGGCGCCAGGCTCTGAGGTGTCAGCACAGAGCCCGATGCAGGACTCGAACTCACAAACTGAGAGATAATGACCTGAGTTGAAGGTGGACACTTAACCAACTGAGCCACCCAGGCACCCCGATTTTTCTTAAAGTAATTTAAATGTGAGAGACTCTGCTGAGGCTTTCTTAAAGGAGTAGAGGAGGAGCAGAGGTGAAAGAAATACTTGAGATATATACCATAATTGGGAAAATAAAGATATAAGTGTAAGAAATGCTACTCAAGTCCCGAAACAAAGGCTGAGGAAAACACGTGTTGAGGAGCACATGGCAGAAACATCCATCTACCTTACACTCCCAGAGGCAACCCCTTGAGATTCAACAAGGAGAACTTCAGTTAAGGAACCTGCTGAGGCTGGGGCACCTGGGTGGCTCAGTCGGTTGAACAACCGACTTCAGCTCAGGTCATGATCTCACGGTTTGTGAGTTTGAGCCCCGCGTTGGGCTCTGTGCTGACAGCTCAGAGCCTGGAGCCTGCTTCGGATTCTGTGTCTCCCTCTCTCTCTGCCCCTCCCCTGCTCATGCTCTGTCTCTCTCTGTGTCAAAAGTAAATAAACATTAAAAAAATGTTTTTTTAATAAAAAAATAAATTAAAAAAAAAGGAATCTGCTGAGGCTGATTCCCCAGTTGGAACATAAGTGGAGATTATGTGAAAATCTTCCAGTGGAAACAGATTTCACATGCCCTTCCATATAGCAAGAGTAAGTTGAAGTGGCTTCTGTAACATGAACTGAACTTGTGGGCTCACAAAAGTATGGTAACTGTTGCCAGAGTGCCCTTACTCAAAGGGTAAATGGAAATGAAGAGGTTTTGAATATTCTTGTTGAGGCAAAAATAGAGATCCACAAAAAACCTGGTAACTTGTGGTAATCCATAGGTGGAATTTTTCCCCCATCATGTGCAAACACACAGTATCCATAATTACCTCCAGTGAACTGACATTCAAAGATCATGGATCCAAACAACTCACTTGGAGGGACAGACATTCTGATGAACCTGAAACCAAAGTTTTCTCTTTTCAGTCTATCTCCTTCACTCACAGTTCCCATCTTTGGAGTTTACCAAGCACTAGGTTCTGGGACCATCATTTTGTTTGGGATAGCTCTTCTCTCTGAACTTGGGAATACTGTGTGTGTGTGTGTGTGTGTGTGTGTGTGTATGTGTGTGTGGTGTGTGTGTGTGGTGTGGTGTGGTAGGTGTGGGGAGCTGAAACTGTGATCGTGTTGCATAGCCTGTTATTTAAAGATGAAGCATGTTTAAATTAAATTTCTGAGATTCTGAAAGAACCACACCCATATCCATTAAAGACAGTACCCACTGAAGCTTTTCTAGCAGTGATTAAAATCACCTCCAAGCCTTTAAAAATATCCAGTTCCATAGTCCAATGATTAGCAGAGTGTGGTCCCCAGACCATGACCAGAACCATCAGCATCACCTGGGAACCTTTTAGAAATGCAAACTGGGGGTAGGGTCCAGCAATCTGTGTTTTACTAAACCTTTGCAGGGATTCTAAGGCACAGTAAAGTTTGAGGACCACTGGTCTAGTTTATCCCAAGCAAATGAAATCAGAAACTCAGGAGGAGTCTGGACATCAGATTCAGAATCACTGTATTAAAGAATCCCTGGGGCGCCTGGGTGGCTCAATCGGTTAAGCAGCTGACTTCAGCTCAGGTCAAGATCTCATGTTTTATGTGTTCAAGCCCCGCATCGGGCTCTGTGCTGATAGCTCAGAGCCTGGAGCCTGCTTTGGATTCTGTGTCTCCCTCCCCTCTGCCTCTCTCCGCTCATGCTCTGTCTCTCAAAAATAAATAAATGTTAAAACAAAATTAATGAATCCCTGAATCTGGGACACCTGGGTGGTTCAGTTGGTTGAGTGTCCCACTCTTGAGTGAAGTTCAGGTCATGATCCAAAGTTTGTGAGATTGAGCCCCGTGTCCGACTCTGCGTTGAGCACTAAGCCTGCTTGAGATTCTCTCTCTCCATTTGCCTCTCCTTACTCATGTTCTCTCTCTTAAAAAAAAAAAAAAAGTAAAAAAAACCATTTTTGTAAATTTCAAATTAAAAAAAAAAAAAGAATCCCTGAATCTGTCTAGGCAGTGAACTGAGAGTCATCTGGCTGAGACTGAGCAGAAAAGATATTGGGAAATTAGAATTGGGGTTGGGGGAGAAGTAATTTAAGACATTTGTATTATAATTTCTTTGGAGTTTTGAAGATCAAGTAAATTTTATTATGACTTTTTTTATTATTTAAAACTCACAAGAACAAAATCTGGTTTCAGATTTTAAATCCTGTGGACTTCAGCTAATTTGTAATAATTAAAAGAACTTGAGATTAAAGTTGAGACACACACGGAAGTAGAGAGAACAGTGTAACTCACCTGTGTATTTCTCAGATCAAACAATTATCAACATTTTCCCATATTTGTTTCAACTACTCTTTTTCTTCCTTCTTTTTTTGCTTTTTTGTTTTTGGTTGTTTTCTTTTTTTTCTTTTTTGTTTTTGCTTTGTTTTGTTCTGGGGGGAATGGGGCTACAGCATTTTTGAGAAAATCCCTGGTATTGTTTTATTTAGAATCATAGGTACTTTCCATAAATTTCACTAAAAAATAGGGCCATTTTCTTACATAACCACAATTCTATTTTCTTTTGTAACAAAATTAATAATTTTTCAGTATCATCTAACATCTTGTTTGTAATAATATTTCTTCAAACATCTTAAAGATATCTTTTGCAGGGGCGCCTAGGTAGCTCAGTCGGTTAAGCGTCCAGCTTCAGCTCAGGTCATGATCTCACAGTTCGTGGATCTGAACCTCGTGTCAGGCTCTGTGCTGACAGCTCAGAGCCTGGAGCCTGCTTGGGATTTTGTGTCTCCCTCTCTCTCTCTGTCCCTCCCCACTTGTGCTCTGTCTCTGTCTCTCTCTCAAAAATAAATAAACATTAATATATATATATAATATATATGTATATTATATATATATATTTGCAAATTCATTTGAAACAGGAACCACACAAGGACCACACATGGTATTTGAATTACATTTTTTAACATTTTTGACTGTTAATTTTTAACATTTTTGACTCTCCCTTTTATATTCATGTCATTGACTTGTGGCTGAAATAAGATGGTTCTTCTGTAGAATGTCTTCATTCCGGGTTTGTCTAATTGCTTCCTCTTTGTGCTATTTAACTGTTTCCCTTCCTCTCTCCTCTCACTAAACTAGAAATTAAACGTTAGAAACTTAGATTCAGGTTCAAGCTTTTTTGTGCGACTAGTTCACATGTTCTCTGTACTTCATAAAGTCTGGTTGTTTGGCTGTGTTGATTTTAAGACTAACAAGTGCATTCAAACAATGGCTATCTGATCCTTCTGTTATAATCATCAACTTTTCTCTTCAAGATTTTGACATCCGTTAATGGTTACTGTTTGAATCGATTACTGCTTTGAACGTCACAAAATGGTGCATTTATAATGCTACTGCCCTACCTATAGTTGCATTTGAAATTCTATAAAACCAACTTACTCTCATCAACTATGCCCCCTTAGTTAACTTGAAATAGTATACAAAACAAGACGAATAAATGTTTAGCTCTTTCTCTCTTTGATAACACTTATCCAAAATTTGAGAAAACAAATTTAAGGCACACATCCTTCACTCAGCAGTTATGCTTCTAGAAATGTTTCCTGTATATAAACTTAGACAAGTGTGGAAAGAAATATGTACAAAGATTTTACTGTAGGATTTTTTTTGTAATATAAAAAATAAATTTATGAAAATAACCAACATATTTCTCAATAAGATATTGCCTAAATAAATTACAATATATTTGTACATAAGAATACGATGCAGCTATTAAAAAGTGTGCTTCTCTTAAGAAACTAAGAAAAGGAACTTCCTGAATTTAATTTACTATCTATTGCAAAGCCACAGCAGTCATCTGATTTCATAAAGGCACTTCACATAGACATCATCTACTATCCCATTTATTCTTTAAAATAGTATTAAAAACCCTGGACAACATAAGAAAAAGAAACAAGAGGTGTCAGAATTGGAAAGGAAAAGACAAAATAACCAATATTGGTGCAGAGAATGAGGGAGTTCAGCAAGTTTCCTCAGTACAAGATCAACATGTAAAAATCAACAACCTCTAAAGCAGCAGCAACCAACTAGAAAATATGCCAGGAAATAGAATACCTTGAACAATAGCGATAAAACTACAAAATGTCTAGCAAATAATCTAACATATAATATTTAGAATTTCACGAAATACTGAGTAAAGGAAAGGGCTGTGAATGAAAAACAAGACAACAAAGGTACTGGTAAATATCAGTGAAACCTGAAGTCAACATTTGGATGATGACATAGGTTTGGACTAGGCTCACCATACTGCTCACTGAAACTTCAGTTTCAGCCACAGATTCTAGTTGCTGCCCTATGTTCTGGAACAATGAATAGGGAAGGAGAATAAATTTCAGGTGACAAGGGCTCTTCATATATCTGCTCCCAGCTGTCTGAAGAAGGCTTTGTGTTCAAAATCTTGGCTCATCTCATGGAATGCCCATCTGCATTTCTGCCATGTGATGGATTTTGTGCTACAAGAGGCAAGTTTCACGAGTCATTAATTATACCAGATGGTGATGAAAGACTTAATAGACAACATAAATCTGCTGGAGAAACAAACATCAACAAATCACTTCAGGAAATAGCATCCATCCATATATTATTATGGACAACACTAGTTTTGCCACAGTGGGTATCAGGCATTGAAGTTGGCTGGATAGTCATAAATTAAGTTATCCAGAAATCCAGATAGGAAATTCTTATTTTTACAAAATATAAAATCTCAGAAGATCACTTCTAGCAGGAGAAACATATATTATGCCTCGATATTCAAACAGAAATATAACTCAGTGTGATACAGTCATCGTGCAGCTTGCTTGAAACCCTGTGAAAACAGAAAATTGATTAGGAACATACTTGTTACAGGAGCAGGGACCTATTATCTGTGACAGGCTTGTTCTTTTGAATAGAAAATGGTGCTAATGTACAGTAATGAGGTCAAAGTTCTATGGCCAATCCCCTGTGGGACAATTTTTTCTTTTTTGTTTTCAGGTTACATTGTATAATTTGCCCTTAAATAGGACAGAAAGGGGGTGGAAGGAGTAGGAATGGATAAATCTATCTCTATTACTGAAAAGACACTCAAATGACTTATTCTGCAGGTGGCAGATCAGAACCATCTTTAAAATGGAAGACAGCTGGAGCTCTGTTGGTTAACGGTCTGACTTAGGCCCAGGTCATGATCTTAAGGTTTGTGGGTTCAAGCCCCACATTGGGCTCCATGCTGACAGCTCAGAGCCTGGAGCCTGCTTTGGATTCTGTGTCTCCCTCTCTTCCTGCCCCTTCCCCACTTGCGCTCTCAAACTCTCTCTGTCTCTCAAAAATAAATAAACGTTAAAAACTTATTTAAGATTGATTTTAAAAATAAATAAATAATAAAATAAAATGAAAGACAGACATTCATTATGAACACAAATGATACTTGTCACTCCTATCAGTGGTGGAAAATGTTAAATATTATTTCAAGCAATGTAACCTGTTGTTTTACACTTGATATGAGATATAGTACTTTAATACCATATGGGATCTAGTAACAACTCAATTCACACTATTTGCCACAGAAAATTATGTCTTCTTTTGAATTTTCCTAGTTCAGCATTAAACATTAAAAGAACTCACAATAGTAGCTCATGGAGAAGAAATATATTCTGATGATCTTGCTAGCTTTCCCTGGATATTACAAAACATCATACTGCTAGCTCTTTTCCATAACAGGCATTAGTACAATATTTTTAACACTTGACTTTCCCATTATGAGTAAAAGAAATAGCTATTAAAAACTTAATAATAGTAATGGTATACATACTATTACTATTAGTATATAAACACTAGTATATTAAAAGTAATAGTATTTATTATGTTTAGCAATGGTTCATTAATTAAGACAGCTTGAAAATCTTTGTCAGTTTGTCAGAATTGCCACTAATCAAATTTGTTATATGGATATGTTTAAATAAGAAAATTAACACTGAACCTTATAAAACTGAAACTTTGATACTTGAATTTTAGTCATAAATTTTGAGAAAAATAAAGTTACTTTAGAAAAAAATGAATACTTTCTTTAGTCTAAACATCTAGCCCCTGGATATTTATTAGCTGTAGATAGAGAAAATGAAGCATAAGACAGAAGAAAATAAGGAATTACTGCTAACTTCTGGGATAAGCAAGGAAGGTTCTTCCCAGGGGACTCTATGTATCAGGCAGGATAGGCTAATTGCTACAGAAACCCAAGATCTCAGTGGCTTCAGCCACTAAAGGTTGGTTTCCTGCCCAATTCTGCAGGGGCTCTGAATATCACTGCAAATTTTATTAGTCATGTCAAGACTCCCAACCATTCCTTACCAGAGCCATTCTCAGAGTTACACTTGCTGTGGGCAACCTTGAAAAATGAGATAATGTCTTCTCCATGACAAAGCACAGTCTTGCTTCTGCTTCCTAGCAACATGGTGAATTCCCCAAACTCAGTGTTCCTTTTCCGTAATGTAGCCCACCACATGTGAAGACATCTCTCACGTGTCCTGTGCTGCATGAACGGAACTTGGGAAGCAAGAATAGATACAAGCCAATATGAAAAACTGGCTACTAGTTTTGCAGGGAATAGAAAGTACTTTATCTCTGACTCAGAAGTTTTGGGTCTTCTGCCAGGATCCAAGGAACAGTAATAAGTTTACTTGCTATCTTGCAAGTAGAGTAAAATCCTAACACTTCACAATTCTTGACAGGTGGAGATTGAGGCTCTGTCTCATGCAGTCATTCAAGGGATCCAGGCATATTCCATCCAGTGGCTGTTCCAGCCAGAGTCCTTACCTAGATCTAGCTGACGTGTGAGGGAAAGACCAACATGGACTGCATAGGAAGTTTAGGGTACTGGCTTAAAAGTAGCCTATATAATTTCCATCCACATTCCATTGACTAAAACGCAGTCATATGACCTCACCTTACTACTGGGAAGGCTGAGATATAATTTAAATGTAATTTAACTGTGTGCCCATGAGGAAAAAAAGAAACAGGGCTTGGGAAGGATATAGCGATGTCTTTGCCACAGACCATAATGCTGGTGTGATAATGGAAAATATGAAATTATTTTCTCAATGGCAGCTAGTGCCTGCACAAAATAAAATTAACAAATACATCTAGAGTAATGTTTTGTTGTGGAGGAATCAGCATTTCTGCAATACCATGAGATGAGGGCAAGAGTAAGAAGGAAGGTGTAGCATTCTCTATTTTTCTAGAAAATAAAGGAGGCCTACTTATCTTGATCTGAGGCCCTTATCTTATAAAGACTTGAAGCAAAAGTGGAATTAAACTTGCCAATTAAAGGTAACTTAGGCTCTCTTATTTTTTAAAAGCCTATTTTGGTTTACCTTCATTTATTTCAGGTAATTGCTCAGTCATTTATTGTCTCCCCTATCAGAGAGTATCTGAGTATAGAGGTGAAGAGAAAAGGATTCTCGGGTCTAGAGCTCTAGGCGAGGTCCAGCATTGTGCTCCTGGCCCTCCCTGAACTCTGTGAGGCCATTTCTCATCCTGCTTGGACACTGGGCATCTTCCTGGTATCTGCTGCTGAAACTCACAGAAGGGAACTTGTAGTCTTTTCTCTGTCCTGATCAGATCCTTGTGCTGGTCCCTCAGTGATTTGAACTTGGCCTTGGTAGAATAGAAGAGGAACTGACTCCCTCTACTCTGGTGAGAGCATCCCCTCAACCATTCCAATCTGTCACCTGGATGCACCTTGTTGGTTGTTCTTTTTCTTTGACGGGACCTGAAATCCCAGCCTGTGCCCAGGGAAATGAGGAGAAAGTCCACGTGCTCCCATTTACCTGAACCTTATCTGATTTTGTTTTAATGTTCCACCCTAGAACTTGACCTGGAATGGGGAAGAAGAAGTCACAGATCTGAACACATCCCCTTCCTTCTTCCTTTCCACTTACTTCTTTTCCTGGAGATCTCCCATTCTTCCCCATGTCAACTGCAGTCTTCCCACATCACAGCTTGTATTCTCCCTCTTCCTGTGCTCCCTAGTACAATTTTAAGTTTAGACTTCAAGGAGTTTGGAAATAAAGGAATCCTCTTCTCTCTCAACAAATGTTTCCTCCCAAGAGCCTGCTTTTACAAGAGCTCTAAATGCATCCATGCAATAAATAGTGTGTTCTCTGAAGCCCTGAAACCCACTGGTTCACTAGGTGGAAAGTCCCAGAACATTATAATTTAGAGGAAAGGAAAATACATCACTTCACTGTTGCAAATGTGTATCTGATACACTCTCACTCTTTAAGGAAAACTGCTAAAAATATTGATAATGTTTCCTTCCCACACATACCTCCAGTATAACTTGTAATGAATATTACCTTGTGGTATTTGGGGATGTCATAGCTTTCCGTTCTAGGACAATGCTAATATCTTGGATGACTTTCAACTCCAATATTACACAATCAAGTTCCAGTAATTACTTCTCTGGTCCTTTTTCTCATATGAGTGTTGAGTAGTATCCATTGTCTTAGAGCCACACTGGGACCTTCAATGTGGTTATTTTATGTTTAAAAAAAAAAAAAAGAAGAAAGCCTTTGTCTTATTAGAGTTTTAATTTGTTTGGGGCCCCTGGGTGGCTCAGTCAGTTGAGCATCTGACACTTTTTTCAACTCAGGTCATGGTCTCACAGTTAATGGGTTCAAGCCCCTTGTCAGGCTCTGTGCTGACAGCATGGAGCCTGCTTAATATTCTCTCTCCCTCTCTCTCTGTGCCTCCCCTGCTCTCTATCTCACTCTCTCTCAAAATAAATAAACAAAACTTAAAAAAAATTAAATAAAAAAGAATTTTAAATTGTTTATGTCAGTATTACAATTAATAAAAGGGCAAGTTTTCTTGATTACCATTACAATTTTTCAATGAGATTTCTGAAACAAGCCTGCTCTTTGTGTTAAAAGTCTGTCTTTTAAGGTCAGAAAAACTAAGAACTGTCTTAAGTAGACAATTAGGAAATGTAATCATAGAGGTTTGCTATTCTAAACATTCTTCATGAAGAAATTGTTCTTTGTCAGAGTCGGCAGGGTGGTGACACTGGGTACATCACTGCATTGAAGTGTGTCCCTAGATTCAGGTCCCTGTCTTAGGGGCACATGGAATAGGGCACTGGCATTTGGGCAACCTTGGGTCCAAACCCAGGTGTGGAGAGAAAGAAAGAGATGAGGAGTCCTTTAAACTAGTAGTTATACTCAAGTCATGATCCTTGGGTCATGGGATCGAGCCCTGTGTTGGGTTCTGAGCTGAGTGTGGAGCCTGCTTGGGATTCTCTCTCCCTTTTCCACTCTTTCTCACACTCTCCCTCTACGAAAAACAACAACAACAACAAACCACCACCACCACCACCACCACCACACACACACACACACAAACAGAAAAAAACACTAGTAGTTACAGATTCAAAAGCACATCCTGGCTACACCTCTGTCAGATGGACATTAGTTTAGCCACAAACTATGAGGAATATTTTGTACTTACATATCATGAAAACATTTTCTGACAATTACCTAATATCAATGTTCTGATACTTCAGTTTGTCTTTTTAAAAATAGAACAAGCTGCCTTGTGCGTAGTAAGTTCCTTTTCACAGGAACTATTCAAACACAGGCGGTTGAGGTTTATAATTGAAATATGAAAATAGATTCCTTGATAATTTACATTTGACAAGATCTGTGGTCCTATGGAAACTCAGTCCAAAAGACCAAAGAGACAAAATCAGTCCTTTGAATTTGAGGATGAAAAATTATGTCATTCAAAAAAAAGCTTTGCTCTTAAGAATGGAAATATATTTGAGGGGAGGAGCCAAGATGGCGGAACAGCATGGAAGTTTTTTGTGTCTCTCACGTCCGTGAAATACATCCAGATCAACACTAAACCATCCTGCACACCTAGAAAACTGACTGGAGGATTAACACAACTATCTGCACAACCTGAACCACAGATTTCAACAGGTACATGGCACAGAGAGGTAAACTTGGGGAGCAAGAAGCCACAGTGGGCAGGGAGGTGCTTTTGCAGGCAAAGAGAGGACAGAGACGGGGGTGGGGGGGGAGAATACGGGAAAAGCACCCCTCCCCAAAAGCAGCTGGAGAGAAAGTGGAAAATTGGAAACAGCTGCAGGGGCTAAACTAAAAAGGGAGAAAGGAGAAAGGAGAAAGGAGAAAGGAGAGGGTTTAAATTGCATTAAGACTGTAAACAAGGGGAGTGCAAAGTCTGCAACTCCACAGCTCGATACCCGGCAGTGCTCTGGTGGGACGGGTGAAGCCCCAGGAACAGAGTGGGGTCCAGGAGGTTCTCAGGTGACACTGGGAAAAGCGGTTCTACTGCTGGAAGGACATTTGGTAGAGACTGTTGAAGCCACCTGGTCCCAGCAGACCCCAGAAAATGGCCACATTCACTGGTGCTGGAACAAGGTCATTAAGGGTGAAGCCTGGTGCCAGATGTGTGTTGTGATTTTCTGTAATCCCTGAAATGCTGCTGCTACACTATCTCATGAACTTTTTCTGGGGCGGGCTGGCACCTGGCTGCAGTCTTGGGGCACTGGCAGCAGCAGGGTCCAGCAAGCATTCCTGGGTGCAGCCGACATTCAGCCATTGCTCATTTGGCCATTGTTCGGTAAGACCCTCCCACAGAGGGGAAGAACAGGTCAAAGCCGCAGTCCTTCAGAAGTAAGGGGATGGGGAAAACAGCCACATCTGAGACAAAACTTGGGAGAGAGCTACTGCCTGGGGCCTGGTCACGGAGAGTGAAAAAGTGGGGAGTGGACGAAAGCTGAACTCAGAGGACGGGTGCATGATTGCTGATCTGGGAGAACATACTGGGTAGCTGGCTGGCGTCATTTTCACCGCTCCTGCACATGCGTGCACACACCTATGACCACGCAACACTCCACCCCAGTAGGCTAGCAGCTCCATCTAGTGGAGAATGGAGCTGCTACACTGAGCCCCACCCAATTGGGGCAACCTTGCTCTTCAAGAACACAAGTCTCACTGCCTGCTTAGTTTATGGACTAGAAAGCGCTTCATAGTCTGACTTCTAGGGGAAAACAAAGTAATTTCAGTCCTATTTCAATCTGTTAGCAAGTCCATCTATTCAATTTTCTTTCTTTTCTTTTTCTTTTTTTCACTTATTTTCTTTTCTTGAATACAGAAAGAGAATATTTCATTTTTATATTCAGTGTTTATTAAAAATATTTCCTTTAATTTTATACTATATTTTTTACTTTTGTGTAAATATTTTCAAAATCTACTTTACTTCCATCATTTTATTTTAGTCTACTTCAGTGTATTCACTTTTTCAAATTTTCAAACTATTTCCTTTTTTTTCTTTTTTCTTTTTCATTTCTTTTCTTTGTCTTGAATGCAGAAAGAGAAAAACTTCATTTGTACTCTCAACTTCTACTAAAAATATTTCTCTTTAATTTTTTACTATATTCTTTACTTTTGTGTAAAATTTTCAAGTTCTATTTTACTCCCATCATCTCATTTTAGTCTACTTCAGTGTATTCGTTTTTTCAAATTCTCAAATGACTTCCTTTCCTCTCCCCCCTGTTTTTCTCTAATCTCTCAAACCACTTTCAACACCTAGACCAAAACACACCTAGGATCTAGCATCATTTATTCGATTTGTGTGTGTGTATGTGTTTAATTTTAAAATTTTAATATATTTTTAATTTTAATTTTTTTTTAATTTTAATTTTTCTACCTTCATAATTCCTTTTCTCCCTTCAGAATGACAAAACGAAGGAATTCACCCCAAAAGAAAGAGCAGGTAGAAACGACAGCCAGGGATGTAACCAACACAGATACAAGCAAGATGTCTGAACCAGAATTTAGAATCACGATAATAAGAATACTAGCTGGAGTCAAAAATAGATTAGAATCCCTTTCTGCAGAGATAAAAGAAGTAAAAAATAGTCAGAATGACATAAAAAATGCTATAAATGAGCTGCAATCATGGACGGATGCCACGGCAGCAAGGATGGATGAGGCAGAATAGAGAATCAGCGATATAGAGGACAGACTTATAGAGAATATGAAGCAGAAAAAAAGAGGGACATTAAGACAAAAGAGCACGATTTAAGAATTAAAGAAATCAGTGACTCATTAAAAAGGAACAACATCAGAATCATAGGGGTCCCAGAAGAGGAAGAGAGAGAAATAGGGGTAGAAGTGTTATGTGAGCCAATCATAGCGGAAAACTTTCCTAACCTGGGGAAAGACACAGACATCAAAATCTAGGAAGCACAGAGGACCCCCACTAGATTCAACAAAAACCGACCATCAACAAGGCATATCATAGTCAAACTCACAAAATACTCAGGCAAGGAGAGAATCATGAAAGCAGCAAGGGAAAAAAGTCCCTAACCTACAAGGGAAGACAGATCAGGTTTGCAGCAGACCTATCCACAGAAATGTGGCAGGCCACAAAGGAGTGGCAGGATATATTCAACGTGCTGAATCAGAAAAATATGCAGCCGATAATTCTTTATCCAGCAAGGCTGTCATTCAAAATAGAAGAAGAGATTAAAAATTTCCCAGACAAACAAAAATTAAAGGAGTTTGTGACCACTAAACCATCCCTGAAAAATTTTAAGGGGACTCTCTGAGGGGACAAAAGATGAAAAAAAAAAAAAAAGACCAAAAGCAACAAAGACTGGAAAGGACCAGAGAACACCAGAAACTCTAACTCTACAAACAACATAATGGCAATAAATTCATATCTTTCAGTACTCACTCTAAACGTCAATGGACTCAATGCTCCAATCAAAAGACATAGGGTGACAGAATGGATAAGAAAACAAGATCCATCTAAATGCTGTTTACAAGAGACCCATTGTAGACCTAAAGACATCTCCAGATTGAAAATAAGGGGATGGATAACCATCTATCATACTAATGGTCAACAAAAGAAAGCCAGAGTAGCCATACTTATATCAGAAAATCTAGACTGTAAAATAAAGACTGTATCCAATGGAGTACTACGTGGCAATGAGAAAGAATGAAATATGGCCCTTTGTAGCAGCATGAATGGAACTGGAGAGTGTTACGCAAAGTGAAATAAGCCATGCAGAGAAAGACAGATACCATATGTTTTCACTCTTATGTGGATCCTGAGAAACTTAACAGAAACCCATGGGAGAGGGGAAGGAAAAAAAAAAAGAGGTTAGAGTGGAAGAGAGCCAAAGCATAAGAGACTCTTAAAAACTGAGAACAAACTGAGGGTTGATGGGGGGTGGGAAGGAGGGGAGGGTGGGTGATGGGTATTGAGGAGGGCACCTTTTGGGATGAGCACTGGGTGTTGTATGGAAACCAATTTGACAATAAACTTCATACATTGAAAAAAATAAATAAATAAACCAAAAATAAATAAATAAATAAATAAAATAAAGACTGTATCAAGAGATGAAGAAGGACATTATGTCATAATCAAGGGGTCTATCCACCAAGAAGACTTAACAATTGTAAACATTTATGTGCCAAATGTGGTAACACCCAAATATATAAATCAATTAATCACAAACATAAAGAAACTCATTGATAGTAATACCATAGTAGTAGGAGACTTCAACACCTCACTCACAGCAATGGACAGATCATCTAATCAAAAAATCAACAAGGAAACAATGGCTTTGAATGACACACTGGACCAGATGGACTTAACATATATTCAGAACATTTCATCCTAAAGCAGCAGAATATACATTCTTCTCCAGTGCACATGGAACGTTCTCCAGAATAGACCATATACTAGGACACAAATCAGCCCTAAGTAAGTATAAAAAGATTGAGATCATACTGTGCATATTTTCAGACCACAACACTATGAAACTCGAAACCAACCACAAGAAAAAATTTGGAAAGGGAACAAATACTTGGAGACTGAAGAACATCCTACTAAAAATGAATGGGCTAACCAAGAAATTAAAGAGGAAATTAAAAAGTATATGGAAGCCATTGAAAATGATAACACCACAACCCAAAACCTCTGGGACGCAGCAAAGGCAATCATAAGAGGAAAGTATATAGCAATCCAGAACTTCCTAAAGAAGGAAGAAAGATCTGATACACAACCTAATCTTATGCCTCAAGGAGCTGGAAAAAGAACAGCAAATAACCCCAAACCAGCAGAAGATAGGAAATAATAAAGATTAAAGCAGAAATTAATGCTATCAAAACCAAAAAAACAGTAGAACAGATCAATGAAACCAGAAGCTCGTTCTTTGAAAGAATTAACAAAATTGATAAACCACTGGCCATTTTGATCAAAAAGAAAAAGGAAAGGACCCAAATAAATAAAATCAAGAATGAAAGAGAAGAGATCACAACCAACACAGCAGAAATAAAAACAATAATAAGAGAATATTATGAGCAATTATATGCCAATAAAATGGGAAATCTGGAAGAAATGGACAAATTCCCAGAAACATATACACTACCAAAACTGAAACAGGAAGAAATAGAAAATTTGAACAGACCTATAACCAGTAAGGAAATCAAATTAGTAATACAAAATCTGCCAAAAACCAAGAGTCCAGGGCCAGATGGCTTTCCAGGGGAATTCTACCAAACATTTAAGGAAGAGTTAACACCTATTCCCTTGAAGCTGTTCCAAAAAATAGAAATGGAAGGAAAACTTCCAAACTCTCTCTATGAAGTCAGCATTACCTCGATTCCAAAACCAGACAGATACCCCACTAAAAAGGAGAACGATAGACTAATTTCCCTGATGAACATGGATGCAAAAATCCTCAACAAGATATTAGCCAACCAGCTCCAACAATACATTAAAAAAAATATTCACCACAACCAAGTGGGATTCATACCTGAGATGCAGGGCTGGTTCAATATCTGCAAAACAATCAATGTGATTCATCACATCAACAAAAGAAAGGACGAGAACCCTATGGTCCTCTCAATAGATGCAGAGAAAGCATTTGACAAAATACAGCATCCTTTCTTGACAAAAACCCTCAAGAAAGTAGGGATAGAAGGAGCATACCTCGAGATCATAAAAGCCATATATGAATGACCCAACGCTAATATCATCCTTAATGGGGAAAAACTGAGAGTTTTCCCCCTAAGGTCAGGAACAAGACAGGGATGTCCACTCTCACCACTGTTATTCAACATAGTATTAGAAGTCTTAGCTTCTGCAATCAGACAACACAAAGATATAAAAGGCATCAAAATCAGCCAGGAGGTAAAATTTTCACTCTTCACAGATGACATGATACTCTATATGGAAAACCCAAAAGATTCCACAAAAAAACTGCTGCTAGAACTGATTCATGAATTCAGCAAAGTTGCAGGATATAAAATCAATGCACAGAAATCGGTTGCATTCCTATACACCAACAATGAAGTGACAGAAAGAGAAATCAAGGAATCAATCCCATTTACAGTTGCACCAAAAACCGAATAAATCTAACCAAAGAGGTAAAAAATCTGTATACTGAAAACTATAGAAAGCTGATGAAAGCCCTTGAAGAAGACACAAAAAAATAGAAAAAGATTCTGTGCTCCTGGATAGGAAGAACAAATATTGTTAAAATGTCAATACTATCCAAAGCAATCTACATATTCCATGCAATCCCTATCAAAAAACACCAGCATTCTTCACAGAGCTAGAACAAATAATCTTAAAATTTGTATGGAACCAGAAAAGACCCTGAATAGCCAAAGCAATCTTGAAAAAGAAAGCCAAAGCAGGAGGCATTACAATCCCAGACTTCAAGCTATACTACAAAGCTGTAATCATCAAGACAGTATTATACTGGCACAAGAACAGACACTCAGATCAATGGAACAGAATAGAGAACCCAGAAATGGACCCACAAATGTATGGGCAACTAATCTTTGACAAAGCAGTAAAGAATATCCAATGGAATAAAGACAGTCTCTTCAGCAAGTGGTGCTGGGAAAACTGGCAGCGACATGCCAAAAAATGAACCTGGACAACCATTCACAAAATAAAATGGTGAATGGACACCATTCACAAATACAAACTCAAAATGGATGAAAGACCTAAATGTAACACAGGAAGCCATCAAAATCCTAGAGGAGGAAGCAGGCAAAAACCTCTTTGATCTTGGCCGCAGCAACTTCTTACTCAACACATCTCCGGAGGCACGGAAACAAAAGCAAAAATGAACTACTGGGACCTCATCAAAATAAAAAGCTTCTTCACAGAGAAGGAAACAATCAGCAAAACTCAAAGGCAACTGACAGAATGGGAGAAAATATTTGCAAACGACATATCAGATAAAGGGTTAGTATCCAAAATCTATAAAGAACTCATCAAACCCAACACCCAAAAATCAAATAATCCAGTGAAGAAATGGGCAAAAGACATGAATAGACACTTCTCCAAAGAAGACATCCAGATGGCCAACCGACACACGAGATAATGCTCAACATCATCAGGGAAATACAAATCAAAATCACAATGAGATACCACCTGACACCTGTCAGAATGGCTAACATTAACAACTCCGGCAACAACAGATGTTGGCGAGGATGCAGAGAAAAAGGATCTCTTTTGCATTCTTTGTGGGAATGCAAGCTGGTGCAGCCACTCTGGAAAATGGCATGGAGGTTCCTCAAAAAACTAAAAATAGAACTACCCCACAACCCAGCAATTGTACTCCTAGGCATTTATCCAAGGGATACAGGTGTGCTGTTTCAAAGGGACACATGCACCCCCATGTTTATAGTAGCACTATCAACAATAGCCAAAGTATGGAAAGAACCCAAATGTCCATCGATGCATGAATGGATAAAGAAGAGGTGGTATATATATATGGATGTATATATGGACTAATGGAGTATTAGTTGGCAAACAAAAAGAATGAAATCTTGCCATTTGCAATTATGTGGATGGAACTGGAGGGTAATAAGCTAAGTGAAATTAGTCAGAGAAAGAAAAAAATCATATGACTTCACTCATATGAAGACTTTAAGAGACAAAACAGATGTACTTAAGGGAGGGAAACAAAAATAACAAAAACAGGGAGGGGGACAAAACAGAAGAGACTCATAAATATGGAGAATAAACTGAGGGTTACTGGAAGGGTTGTGAGAGGGGGGATGGGCTAAATGGGTAAGGGACACTAAGGAATCTACTTCTGAAATCATTGTTGCACTATATACTAACTAATTTGGATGTAAATTTAAAAAAATAGAAAATAAAATTTTTAAAAAATGGAAATATATTCAATAATTGGGAAGTACTTTTATTGATTCACTTACACATTTTTCTACTTTATTTCTATAACTTCCACAACACAATTATCAAACACCTCAGCTTTCACAAGGAGTATCAACAAGACGTTACTTTCCATGTAGTCAGTAAAAGACCATCAGATTTTTTTCCACATCTGCTGAGCATTCACAGTAATTTCTATTTTAGCAGCTTCCAATGATCTAACATGGAATAGAAGTCACTGCACATTTTTCTTTTGAAAAAATTATAAATATCCAAAATGTTGCTGATTCAGGAGAACTGCAGATGCCCTCAAACCTTCCTACATTTTTGCATATCCCTCACCCAGCTCCTAGTCCAGACACTGCCCCCCACCCCACTCACTACCTTGATGCCCTGCAGTGAGTAACACCAGTCATTTCTTGTTCTTGTTGCCTTGTGGTCTATAGTAGGCACCCCAGGGGAGAAGCACTTATTTGTTCTATACTTGCCTTTTCTGTCCTTTTCTTGTGACAAAAGAGGAAGCAATATAAAAGAATATTAAAATAAAAAAATAGGGGTGCCTGGGTGGCTCAGTTGGTTAAGCGTCTGACTTTGGCTCAGGTCATGATCTTGCAGTTCATGGGTTAGGTTCTAGCCCCACATCGGGTTCTGTGCAGACAGCCCAGAGTCTGGAGCCTGCTTTGGATTCTATGTCTCCCTTGCCCTCTGCCCCTACCCTTCTCATGCCTTGTCTCTGTCTCTCAAAAATAAATAAACATTAAAAAATATATTTAAAAAAACTTTTTAACGTTTATTCATTTCTTGAGAGACAGAGAGAGACAGCACGAGCAGGAGAGGGGCAGAGAGGGAGACACAGAATTGGAAGAAGGCTCCAGCCTCTGAGCTGTCAGCACAGAGCTCGATGCAGGGCTCAAACTCACAAACTGCAAGATCATGACCCAAGCCGAAGTCAGACGCTTAACAAACTGAGCCACCCAGGCACCCAACATTTAAAATTTTTTTCAAATAAAAAACAGGAGCAGCTGTGGTCATTCATGTTGGTAAAATGGAGCCATAGAGCTTTTTTGCAATGGCATTATTGCGATGAACTCAGAGAGTTTAAATTGAAATGATAGTTTTTCTAAAACTAGCTATGTGACTTTGGGGAAAATAATTCATTTTTCTGTGTTTCATGGAGAACATGACACAAAAATTGAGGAGAGTAAAATCCTTCCCTCACAGTATTGTTGTGAAAATTAAAAAGTTAACAGATGTAGGGGCGCCTGGGTGGTTCAGTTGGTTTAGTGACCAACTCTTGATCTTGGTTCAGGTCATGGTCTCATGGTTTGTGGGATCAAGCCCTGTGTCAGGCTCCACAATGAGCATAGAGCCTGCGTGAGATTCTCTCTCCATCTCTTTCTCCCCTCCCCTGCATCAAAGTAAATAAATAAAATTTATTTAAAAAGTTAATAGATACAAAGCATTCAGAGTAGTGTCTATATATAACAAGCATAATATAAATGTCAGCTATTTTTGCTGTGGTTTTTTCAGGTAGGAAAAAAAGGACAACCAGCATGAAACTGATGTCCTACCTTCTATTATGATTTCAGTGTATTTCTTGTGATTTGGTCTTCAGGAAAAATAGTGACTCACTCAATTCACCTCGAGGTGCTCACGTTCCCTTTTCAATGATTGCATTTTCTTAGAGCTACCCATCAGCCAATTGAGGCAATTATTATATGACCCCTTAGCTTTCTTTACTCTACATTTACAGTTTGACATCCCTAAAACCCACCTCTTATATTTTCATAGTAAATGGAGGATTATAAAATTTATACCCTAAGGTTACAGCCCACATATTTAACTCTAATAACACTGTATAAACCAGGAACTGTCCAAATTACAGTCAACAAATAATAACCAAGAATGTTAATGCTAATAGAATTAGTTTGACAACCCCAAGAAAATATTTAAAAAATATATTTTATATGTCTAAACTCCATGAAGAAATATTCTAAGAAATACTTAAATTTTCATACACTGGGAAGCTAATCCATGTGAAATACGATAATGCCCAATTAGGCAGGATTTTTTAAAACTGGCCATTTAAAGTTCCAAAATTCTTTTCTCTTTAGATAAACCCAGGTTTTCAATTTGGTCAGCATTTCCATTGTTCTAGGAAGAGACCTGAAGGCTCCATGTCTCCCAGGTTTTCCACAGGAATGCTAACTGGCAGTGACAAGTAATAGCAGCTGAAAAACAAGTCTCCCAATGGACTGTGAGAGTCTTCAGTTCCTTCTTCCCCTGGAACCTGCACAGAAGAATGGCCCCTTTGCACTAAGTGAGTCTCTAGGTTCTTACATATTTGACTGATGACCTGAGAACAATCCATGATGTCCTACCAATCTGAGCAAATGGGGTACTAAGCAATTACAATGAACATTGAAGGAGATAAATGTTATGGGAAAGCCATAGAAGCCAAGAGAAGACAGGGGTCTGAGCAAAGCAGAGTGGTAAACAGTGTCCAGAGCTGCTGAGACTAAACATTGCTCAAGATGCTTTTTAATCATCTCTTGGATCTATGGTTTAGGTCATCCACCTTGTAAGCACAGTTTCCGTGGAAAGGTAGAGGTGGAATCAGATTTCCATGGATGGAAGAATGAATAGCAAGTGAGGATGTAAAGAGAGCAAAATAGGGCACCTGGATGGCTCAGTCGGTTAAGCATCCAACTCTTGATTTCGGCTCTGGTCATGATCTCACAGTTTGTGAGATCGATCCTGCATCGGGCTGTGTGTTGAAAGTGTGGAGCCTGTTTGGAATTCTCTCTCCCTCTCTCTCTGCCTCTCTCCCACTCACGTTCTCTGTCTCTCTCTCAAAATAAATATTTTTTAAAATAAAATTAAAATTAAAATTTTTTAAAAAGAGAGCAAAGTATACTACTTTCTCAAGAAGTTTGTTTGGCGAAGGGAGGCCCAGTAGCTAAAGACCGACCTAGGGAAGAGGGGGGACAAGTTTATATGTTAAGAAGAAAAACAAATAGAGAGAAAGCTTGAAAATAAAAGGGATGGGCTAGAATTAGGGAGAGTTTTAGGAAGAAACTAATGGATGAGATTTACAATTCAGCAAAGGGACTGGCCAGAGAAAGAGGAGGGCTCCCCCCATCCTCTGGCAGAGTGGGGAGCAGTAGATAAAGTTTGAAAAAGCTATTGAGAGGAAGGGGAAATGGAGCCGGTCAGAGACAGGATGAGGTCTACTATGTAATGCTCGTTGTCCAGCTCACATTGTTCCAACACCAGTTTGCAAGAAAATGGGAGACGGCTAGCCTGGTCCAGAGTTGGGATCTTGTCAGGTGGCGTGGCAAGAAAACAGATTTCAAATTTTCCTAGCCAGTCACACAATTGTGTAATTCCTAGAAATCAATGTCTTTTCTGTATGTGTGTGTATGTATACATAGTTAGGAATAGATCTCCTAGTAGTTCTCTTTCTCTGGTAGGTCCCTGACTGATACAGACATTAGTAGCTTATCCAAGGGCACACTGCTGGTAGGTAGTAGAGCCACTCTCCTGACGTGGGCAGTCTGGGCCTTGAACCAATGTTCTTAACCACCTCCCCACTCTGCCTCTCCTGTAATTTCTAGTCATTAGCGGTCTAATTAAATATTCAGGACTTGGCCCTGAGGGAAAAAAAACAAAGAGAAAGAAAGACAAATCACACCTGAATGAAGAGGAACACAGTATAAATGAGTTCATTGAGTGTAGGGATATGCAGAATAGGAAGAATAGCATTAGACCCTAGAGGAGAGATTTTGGGTTATGCCAGGAAATGAAAATGAAGAATGTGTATTTGCTTAGAAGAGGAGAAGAGCATTCCGCGTGGAGTGTGTGACACATGCAGAAACCCAAAGCAAGTCACGTAGAACATGGCTATGGCAAGCCTCCAAAATGAAAGTTAATAAGCAAAGAACATGAAATCTGTATTACATATCAATTGCTGCATAACAAAGTGAGAGCTGGAATCAAGTGAAAACTCAGTCTCACACATGCCTGGCAATTATGCGGTGTCTTCACATTAGCTTTTTGAGCTTCTCCAAAACATGGTGGCCAGATCCCAAGGCCGAGTATTGAGAGGGAGAAAGAGAGACAGTCAGACAGACAGACAGAACTGACCTTCTTATGATGAAGCCTCAGAAGTCGAGTAATATCTCCTGTACTTCTTTACTCCTTTAATTCTATTTCCAATTTCAAGTGGAAAGCAACGTGGAAAGGCGAGGTGTGGAGAGCATGTGGAACATGAAATATTGCAATGTTAATTTTGGAAAATACAATATCCCACACAATAACTCATGGCAGATTAGTCCCAGTGTGAGCTGATCCATTATCTCTTTTAAATGCTTCCTGATAAAAACTTGGTGGGGGAGGGGGAAGGCTGTATCACTCTCCTGGTTGTTTACAGAACCTTCATTCAACATTTTTCAAAAAGCAGCCTAGCTTTTTTTTTAATGCTTTTATTTATTTTTGAGACAGAGAGAGACAGAGCATGAGCAGGGGAGAGGCAGAGAGAGGGGGAGACACAGAATCCGAAGCAGGGTCCAGGCTCTGAACTGGCAGCACAGAGCCCGACGTGGGGCCCGAACTCACGGAACGCGGCCCGAACTCACGGAACGCGAGATCATGACGTGAACTGAAGTCTGACGCTTAACTGACTGAGCCACCCAGGCGCCCCATCGGCCTAGCTATTAAATCAAACCATTTAACTTCACACCTCGACCTCAGAGACCTGTAACAAATAAGCACTTTCTGTTGATGTTCTGTGATATCACTAGTGAAGGGGAGAAAGCTCCGAACTGAGCAAGTGAGCACAGCAGTGTGGCCAACACCCAGCTCCTCTGTAGACAGGACTTGGAGCCAGGAGGAAGCAGGTAAGGTAGTTCCCATTTGACCTAGAAAATGACTTCCATTTATTGAAGAAGCATAAACAGAATCTGAACACATATGTTAATTATTTTTCCTATGGAGAGCACATGAGCCTGGGTTTTCCACTCTCATCACCTGGTACCATGATGGCATCATCACCTTCATACAAATGAGGCTTAAAGACACAACAGGCTTTTCAATCCAAGGATGCATGACTTTTTGCTCTGGTCTGAGGCTGTTGTCTTATGATTCACAAGGTTTCCTTAAATGCAGTTTCTTCACCTTACATGAATTGAATCCTGGCTAGCTGTGTCCCTCCATCCTGCATCTGTGTACTTGGTCTTAACCTTGTTTCCAGGACTTTCTGCCTGACTCTCCTAACTGAAGTCACTGACTTTTTCATGTATTTCCTGACAGCAATAAATGAACTTTTCCCATCGATTTTTGGATTAAATTATTTTTTCAATACCCCCAACAAGCTGCATTGATTGAGTCAGGTTTTTTTTTTTATTAATTATTTCTACCAACTGCTTATGTCCTAATAATCTAATATCGAGAATATGGGAGTTTTTAGAGAATTGACAGAAAGAAACTGTTAGGAAGTTTCTGGAAACAAGATAGAAATCAAAGGAAATAAGTAAACGTACTTTGAAAACTATAAAACACCACTATTCAAATAATCACATACATTTGTGCATGCAAACATATATATATATATGCACACACACACACACACACACACACACACAAATGTATATATGAAACTTCTCTGTTTTTTGTAAACTTGTAAAAACATTTATTAAATACAATAAAACCTTGGATTGTGAGTAACTTGTTCTGCGAGTGTTCTGCAAGACGAGCAAACATTTCTAATAAATTTTAACTTGATAAATGAGCGGTGTCTTAACAATACGAGTAGTAATTGATGCCGAATGTCACATGATCACCACTGAACCAAAGGTTCTTGAAATTTGCTTTTGATATACAAGTGCTTTGGATTACAAGCATGTTTCTGGAACAATTATGCCCATAAACCAAGGTTTTACTGTACTTATTATGTAAGGGATGCAGTGATTGCAGGCACCTTCTGATAGTTGAAGTAGAGGAAGCCAGGAACACTAGGAGAGAGTAGTAGGAGCTAATTAGATAGGGTGGCAGGGGACAATTCATATAGAATTTTGCAGGATTTTAACTGCATTCTAAATTTAATGAGATGTCAGTGCAGGGTGGTAGAACAAATGGAGAGAGCTTGACTGGAGGAGATCTGTATTCTAGATATTTCTAATACAATTGTACCTGATTTGTTATTATTTAAGTTTTCTCTGTATTTGTTCAGGACTCCCCAGGGTTTTTGAACACTTGTACTTGAGACTAGTTTTGAATATCTTTCCCTAAAAACTACACCAAAGGATGAACTTACTGACAGAAGACTGGTCTGGGGTGACCTGAAAACCCCATCCAGGCATATAATTGGATATATTATGCTTTGGGAAACTTTCATATGTGGGGAGCAGGGCATGTAGCAAAAGTTCCCATCTAATCCCCTCGTAGGTATTGCCCACAACTGGTGAGTGGTGTCTTTCATGTCCTCAACTGGGAAACACATCTCTTACCACCTCCATTTCAGGGCTGGCATCTGTACAGAATCAAAGCAAGAAAGACTTACATTTTAACAGTTGATTCAGCATGTAGATCTCTTACTCATCCTCCATTTTACTTACTTATCATTCTCTAATAATGAATTGTGTCAAATTCTTTGTTAGTCAAATTTTCCTAATTTGTTATTTTTCTATTTTTTAAACTTTGCCTTCACGGTTAAACACACACACACACACACACACACACACACACACACACACACCAAAAAACAGTTGACTAGGAATGAAAGATTGTTCAAAATGCTCATAATATGTATTAGTATACATGTGTTTAAAAATGTGACAGGTAATTAGTTTTCCATAATGTAGGATTCTGGAAAGCTAGTTTACAATGAATAATGTATCTGGAAGAGTACAGCCATTAGTCTGAACCTCTAGGGCTTTTCAGTTTCCAAAGAGAAAATATATTCTGTATATAATTGCATGGCATTTTCAGTGGCTGCAGAAATACCAGTAACTAAGTACCTTTGATTATAATATTAACAAAAATTTGGCAAGATACTTAGCAATTTTTAGTAAATGCAATACATTCATAACTAGCAGGATATTATAAGTATTCCTAAAGTGGTCTTTAAATATTAAAATGAACATCTTTCTAATCCTTCTTTGACTCTAATCTAGAAGTAGAAATTCAAATTTTGTTGAGAAGAGAAGATTCCCACACCAGCCTGAAGGATTAACATCATGCCAAATATACGAAGGAGTCTGTAGGGGAAGTTTAAGAGAGCTTCTTTCTGTGTCATATAACCAAAATGGAATGTTTCCTGAGGCATCAAACTGTGATAAATTATCTGTTCCAGAATGCTTTAAAAAAATAAAATTATGCACTGATTTTAGTTAATAATGTACTCCATTGTTCTTCCTCAGTTCTCTGGGGCGTATCTCATAACCTAGGGAAAGAAACAGGCAGGAAGCAATTAATTACAATAGAGTCAGATACTTTCAGTAGAAGAAACAAAGTAGAAACCAATCCTGATTTTCCTTATTCTAGTTTCAGTCCTTTGACTGATGTGCAGGAGGTCACTGTATCCAAGATAGGGCTTCCTGAAACATAGTGAGATGTATAGTATGTGTAAGGTCATGGAGATGAATTGGTGTAAGTAGCCATGCTAGGTAGAGCCTATAGATATTTTTAGCTGGGTGGTATGCATATATACAGGTTATCTGGGGTTCATGAAGTTACCTCCCCAGTTTGTAGGCATTGGCTTCTGGTTTATAAAAGAGCAATTCTGTATTTACAAAGTGGCAATTCAGTCACATCTGGAGTTAGGATTCTGAGGACTATGTAGGATGGAGTTAGGATTCTGAGGACTATGACAGATCTTATTTAACAACCAAGATTTTTTAACTTCTGCCCATTGGATCATCTGCAGCTAGGCCAGGTACCCCCATGTTGGATAGAGAGTTTCCCATGGCTGCAACAAGAGGCCTGGTCACTGGCCCCTCCAAGTACTTTCTAACCTTGGCAATGAGTTCAGAGGCCATCCCTTCTCTACATCCTGGGAATTGAGCTATATAGAGGTTAGGCATACATTTCTTCCTGTGTGTAAATCCTCTCACTGATTAGCTCCTTTCTCTCTGATGACGGTGCTCTGTGTACTATATACTAACCACCTACAACCAGGGAGAGAGAAAGGGGCCCGCCTAACGTGGCAAAAATCCTCAGGCTTCACATAACACATCTTCTGATCTGTGGTCTGGCACCTCTTATTAATTATCTGAAAGAACAGCTGAGTGGAGGGAGTCTTACTGTTTGCCCTAGAACCTTGAAACCTTGAAGAGTAGGTTGATCAGAGTTTTGGTTTTTGTTTATTTTTTAAATTGTTCAAAATAAGGCTCAAGGAAAAACTGGCTTGCTCAAGAACACGGAGAGTTGACAACAGTCATTTATTCAAGTATTCAAAAATTATTTATTGAGGGGCGCCTGGGTGGCTCAGTTGGTTAAGCGTCCAACTTTGGCTCAGGTCATGATCTGGTGGTTCGTGAGTTCAAGCCCCGCGTCGGGTTCTGGGCTGACAGCTCAGAGCCTGGAGCCTGCTTCAGATTCTGTGTCTCCCTTTCATTCTTCCCCTCTCCAGCTTGTGCTCTGTATCTCTCTCTCTCAAAAATAAATAAACATTAAAGAAAAAGAAATATTCAAAAACTATTCATTGAGTACCCACAACCCTATTTTTGAAACTTTAAGATGTGTATTTTTTTCACATTTTGAAATTTCTGAAATCAGGGTCGGTCTTAGAGTTGCTGTCTACTAGGCCTTGACTGCCATAAGCACCAAAACTTGCACACTGAATGTCACCTTCTGGGAAGAAAATCTCAAAGACAATAATGAAGCGATCTTTCAAGAAATACTGCTTCACTGACACTCTTGATGGCACAGACAATGGTAAGGTGTGGGAAATACTGTATACTGGCAACGTGTCATTGAATATTAATACTGAAAACTTGCACTTCAAGTTGTTTCATGAATAGCTTAACCAGGGCGCCTGGGTGGCTCAGTTGGTTGAGTGACCAACTTCAGCTCAGGTCATGATCTCACAGTTTGTGGGTTCGAGCCCCACGTCGGGCTCTGTGCTGACAGCTCAGAGCCTGGAGCCTGCTTCGGATTCTGTGTCTCCCTCTCTCTCTGCCCCTCCCCACTCATGCTCTGTCTCTCTCTGTCTCAGAAATAAACATTAAAAAAAAAAAAGAATAGCTTAACCGATTTATTTTGCTTATATTCTCATTTTTAGAGTGTGTACGCTAATATATATGATAAATCTATGGTCTTTCTAAGTAAATCTAAAAGAGCTTCTCAGTAAATTAAAACAAAAAGTCTAACATGACAAGACAGCATGTCCCATAGTTTAAATGGCAGCATTTTTAAATTCTGACATACAGGAAGTGATGGTGTATCTTACAATTGATGTCGTCTTAGATTCAATGACATATGGTATATTCCTGACTCTCTTCTAGATGCTGACTGTTCAGCCATAAAGAAAGACAGATAACACCTCTGAAGCTTAAATTCTAAGAGGATAATCAAAAGAAACAAGGAAAATCTCTAGTGAGTGGTAAGTGCTAGGTAGAAAATTAGGATTAGGTGATGTAAAAAAGAGGGCCTGGGTGGCTTCTTTAGATGACCGAGTTTCTCACCTTGTGGTGGTGACTTTAGGCTAAAGAAGTAATAATACTAGATGGGCAGAAGAGTCAGGACCAGAAGAGTTTCCTAAATACCAGCATTCTTGCCAACATACCTGGGCTGGATGATGGCTTAATGATTGTGCCAAAGCCTATTTTAAAATTTCACTCTGGTGGCATTATTCTTATTTCAAAGTAAATGTGGACTTTAGAGCAAACCACTGCATCTGGTCATTTTAAATGGAAATATAACTATCTTAGATAGTTGGTATTTTAATGCAATTAAACACATCCAAGTTTTAATGCAATAAGTGATATTGGGAGAATGAACCTTGAACATCTTTGTGAAATGCAGAGAAAGGAAGGAAGGATGGAGGGGAGGGAAGAAGGGAGGAAGAGAGGAAGAGAGGAAAGGAGGAAAGGAAAGGAAGAAAGGGAAAGATGAAAGGAAAGGAAAGGAAAGGAAAGGAAAGGAAAGGAAAGGAAAGGAAAAGAAAGGGGAAAGGGAAAGGGAAAGAAAAAAGAAAGAAAGAAAAAAAAGATGAAAGAAAGAGAGGCAGGCAGGCTTCATGTCAACTTTCTTACCCAACAATACTTTTGCCAAAGCTTTAAATAATTAGAGAAAACTAATATCATAATTGAAGATTACCAGTTTGGAGTCTGGGCAAAGGGATGATTGACTCCATTGGCTTTTTATTCTTTCCAAAATTGATTGTTGTTTAGATAACAGATATTTAAAACCAGGATGTTTATAAAAGACTCAAATAAAACGTTCTTGGTCAGAGATCTTTTTAAAATATCACATTGAGATTCCAAAAACAAGCCTACAAAAGAAGTGATAAAATTTTCAGACTTTGAAACATTGAGATCAAAGAATAAAATGTTAATAAAAAAGACACACGAGGTAATTCCTAGATAGATTAAAACTCAGATAGCATGACACTAACATGGTAACAAGGTAGTAAAGATACATAAGCACTACAAGAATTAATTGATTTTTTAGCTTAAACATCCTTTTGAGAGAGAGAGAGAGAGAATGCACATTCATGCAAGCAGGGGAGAGGAACACAGGGGGAGAGAGAGAGAGAGAGAGAGAGAGAGAGAGAGAGAGAGAGAGAGAGACATAGAGAAAATCCCAAACAGGCTCCATGCTCAGTGCGGAGTCCCATGAGGGGCTCAATCCCATGACACTTGTAGCCAAAATCAAGAGTGAGACACTCAACCAACGGAGCCACCCAGGCACCCCAGCTTAAAGATGTTTACATATTTATGCTTAAACATTATTTATCTTGGCCTCTAAAAAAATAGTACTTCAATTTTTTTAAAAGAAGAAATTAAAAGTTTTCATTCATTTTACATGTAATGTTTACTTTCCTCTCTTCTGTACCAATCACTGTGCTCATGGCAATAGAACCCTTAACATGCCAAGATTAGCTGAAAAAATATAAAAGCAATTGTAAACAGGTTATTAATAGTTTGAGACCTAAAATCTGAGGGGTAAAGTTGTACCTGTGTCCATCCCAATGAATATCAAAGAAAATTGATCTCTAGTTGGGACATTAAGTGGCAGTCCCTTAGGTTCATGCCTCTGCAACATGATGAGAATAAATCTTAAAGGTTTCTCTGGAAAATGCCCAAGGGGACAAATAGCAATCAACCTGCTGAACCCAGCTGCTACCCACCTCCTTCTACCCATTATGAACTGATGCTTTAGCTTCTATTTCCATCATTATAACCACTTTGGTAAATGAGGTGTTTGTGCCAAAGTGTGGAAGAAAGCCTTACAGACCAATAAGCATTTCTAATATCTATATTGGGAACCAATAACAGCTGAGTATTTTATTTCAAAGTGGAGGATTAGGAAACTGATCAATTTAAATTCTGAGGAGGCCCATCAAACATAACTGAGTGTGACCGGGCAAAAACAGAAATAATTTCTCCTCAATTTCAGGGGGTGACAAAGAGATAGGGATGATAATCTGCAGATAACCAGTTTCTCTAAGTAAGCTGAGCAAACACCACCAAGGCAGACAAGAATAATTTAACTAGATGACTCTTCTATTAAAACATATATGTGTGTGTTTGTGTCTTTGTAGGATATGGAAGAGTTAACTCCATCCTTATGCCAAAACAAATCCATCTTGTTCCCTCAACCTCATCTCTAATAGCTTCTTTGAAAATCTTATCTGTGAGGATAAAATGCTTGGTGTGACTGATAGCAATGCAAAGGGAAAAAAAAATGTTTCTAACCATTATGGATTCTGGGTCATTATTCATTCTAAACTACAGAAACATTACTGCAAAGGATATCAAGTTTTCCAATTAAGCATTTATACTTAAAGTTATTTCAAAAACCATCATAATGAAAGCACTATATTGATATACTAGAGGAGAATCTTTAATTATACAATGTCTATTTTTGCTGGGGCAGTATACTTTTTATGAATTGATCTACTTAAATTCCACAGTTGAGAATTACATCTATGAAACATATATAATTCTATTGTATAGCAATGAAAAATAAACCAACCTTATCAACAATTCTAAATCATAATAATAAATAATCAATTACTAAGAAGTTGTACAATTTCACCATACATAATTTCCAAATTCATTATTTTTTTTAAGACTGACAAGGATGTTGTGAATTAGGGTGAAGACTATTATTCCAATTTTCAAGTGAGATTATTATGTTAAATGGCTTTCCAAAGCCTAATTGTAATAAGTAGAAGATCTGGCATTTAAGGCCAGTTTTTCTGACCCCTAATCCAGGATTATTTTCACTATTCTATTTTCCTAATGTCTGCAAAATTCATTCATTCATCCAGAGGTTCTAGTTCTCTGCTAGGAACTGTGGTACAATTCTGAGGAAAAAAACAATATCATGAACCTAAAATTCTATAATCAACTAAATTAAATTGAAAGTGAAGGTGGATTAAAAACAATTTTAGATACAAATTTTTATCGAAAGATAAAAATCGGAATAAACTAACTTCTAAAAAACATACTTGAGATGCAAGGGAAATGAACCCAGAAGAAAGGAATGATATGCAAAAAGTAGTAAGTAGACATCATAAAACCACATTGGTAATCTCAGTAAATATTTATAATAGTCAAACAACCATAATGTGTACATTTTAAAATGTTAGAATTAAAAATCATAGACAACAACATTAAGTCCCGGCTTATTTGGGAGAAGGACAGAAAGGAGGCTCTAAGTTTAGACTTGTTGGAGAAATAAAAATGTTAACTATATATGGGCGCTAGGCTGAGTAATGGCCCCCAGAGACAGCCATGTCCGAATCTCCAGAGCCTGTGAATATTATTTTATATGACAAAGGGACGTTACAGCTGGGATTAAGGATCCCGAGACAGGACAACAACACTGGAATGTTCAGGTGGGTCTTAAACGTAATCATAAGTGTCCACATAAGAAATGTGATGAGAGCAGAGACAGAGTTAGTGTAATGACCAAAGCAAGATGCTAAACATCTGCCTTTGAAGATGGAAGTCTCGGAGGTGGAAAAGAAAAGGAAGAGATCCATGCCCAAGAGCACCTGGAAGAAGCATGACCCTGCTGTCACCCAGGATACTGCTATCAGACTTCTGGCCTCTAGAACAGTACAAGAATAAATGTGTGTTGTTTTAAACCCCCTAATTTGTGGTAATTGTTACAACAGCCATAGGAAAGATATACTAAAAATGTGGGCATAATAACTAAGAGAACAGATGTGGAATATACTATTTATTTTCTAAGAATACCTATGCCTCCACTTGTGTTTCTAGGGGTGATTTTTATTAAAATAGTATTCCTGGGCACTCGGGCCACTCCTTCTCACTCTTGTCTGGGAGAGTCAAAATTACTTCTCTGAATGATAGTTTAGGAAAGGCAACTTGTTGGTTTGCAAACCGGCCCCTGTACACTGAGGGCAAGGAGAGACTGAAGAAAGAGCCAGCCTACTCCAGACCGGCAGGTAACAGTCTTAATAAGCAAGGAAATCTGCATAGGAGGCTTGCCATAGACAAGAAAGTTTCCATACCTGCCCGCCGGACTCTTAGAAGTTTAAATGGAGGATTTAACTGGTTTCAGTCATGTATACTGCCCAGATGGTCTCAACAACCCCTTACTCTCATAAGGCTATGTCCTTGGAACAGCTCCCACTTGGGAATGGTGGGCAGAACATACATTCCAAGGACAGGGAGAGAGTGAGGAGCCTCTAACTGCCCAGATCCAGCTCATGAGTCAACAGTGGTCATATCCTCTCGATGACCTCCTCCAACATAACTGAATGCTTAGCTCAGCCCCTTCTAATCTTCTTCCTCCCTTGGGATCTGCTTATCAGGAGAGAACATACATTATGCTCTGCTCAACTTTGTTTGTCCCTGAGGAAGGAGTTCTGTGGTTACTCAGCACTACTAGGGACCAGGTAATTCTACCTAATTCAGAGACAACAGACTTAGAGTCACATTCTCCAAAACCTTTGTTAGTAATACAGGTGGCATTTGACCTCTGTCTGCCTTACTCTCTTGTCTATCTCTCAGTTGCTTCAGAACACACAAGAGGAAAAAGCAAGATATTACTTATTAGCTTTTTGAAATCTGAATTTTCAAACAGATAACAAAAAAACAAAGTGGGAGGACTTGATAATTCAACAGAAAACACAGAAAGAGACAACAAAAAGAAGCAAAGGAATAGTGGACCACACATAAGAAGACACAATCAGAACAAAAATCCACAGAGCATTTAAATATATATGAGTTGGGGCAAAAAGCATACCAGCCAAAAAGCAACCCAAATAAAAGTGCTACATCAATGTTCATATTGCTTAAAATATAAATGTGATGTTTACAGGGAATACATTTCACATGAATACAAGATACACTTACATTGGTAAAAGATGTAAAACACAAAGATGATAAGAAATCATAAAATTACATACACCTGAATTCATAGCCTCAAAAATATAAAAAGTAAAAGTACCAAAAGTATAAAGACAAATTGACAACTGCATAATTACAGGGGAAATGTTAATGCTATGTGTCAGTTGGTTATTGCTCCATAAAAATTACCCCCAAACTCTCTGGCTTAAGATAATTGTCAGTTATTGTTATTCATGAATGTGCTCATCAGCTAATTAATTCAAGTGCAAGATGAGCAGTTAAGATGACTTATCTTTGCTCCATGAAGTTTCTCATCTTCTAGCAGACTGGCCAGGGCTTGTTTGCATGGCATGGTAGAGGTTCCAGAGAGAAAGCAGACACACACAGTACTGGGATCTAGGCTCAGAATAGGTGCATCAATACTTCTACTGTGTTCTGTTGGCCAATGAACGCGGAAGGCCTACCCAAAGTCACCACACGGGGAAATAGATTAGACCTCTTGATGGGAGGAGCTGCAAAGTCACAGTTTCACAGAGGTCATTATGCAGGGCATTCAATGTAATCAATATACCATACTCACCTCTTTCAGATATTGATAAATCAAGGGGACAAAAATATTGGTAAGGATGTAGAAGAGTTAATAATTAGTAAGCTTGATTTTATAGATACTTGATGATAGATGATGAATAGATGATACAGAGATATACGATCTTGTATGCAACAAATAAACAAATTTTCTTTCCAAGTACATACGAAACAGTTACGCAAATTGAACTGAAAAGCAACAGGGAATTTTCAAGAATTTACAAAGAATTTGTCACTTAGATCACAATATTTTATTATAGTGCAACTTAATTAGATAACAACAAAGTGAAAGAAACTCATACATTTGGAGATTAGAAATAAACTTTTAAATAATTTATAGACTAATGAAGAAATCACAATGGTAACTATAATATTCAGATTTAAAATAAATAAAAATGCTGTAAAAAACTTGTGGAATGATAAAAGAACAACTTCAGAGGAGTTTATAACTTTAGATACAGTTATTAGGAACTAAGAAAGACTGACAGTAAACAAGCCTAAGCACTCACCGCAGGAAGTTGATAAAGCCTAAAGAAAGAATGAAAAAAATAAAAATGATTGCAATCATTTAGAGAATATTCTCCAACCACAAAGTAGTTATGCTAGTTTTCTTGAAGTAAGAAATACTATAACTTATTCCTAAGTATTTCATATATTTCCAATATACAAATCTTGCACTTTTGGGATGGGGTGCTGTTATACCTAAGCACTTCATAACAACGTACTTAGGTTATTTGAAGATAGACTGTGGTAAATTAAAAGTATATATTGAAAAGTCGAGGGGTGCCTGGGTGGCTCAGTTGGCTGAGTGTCTAACTTCAGTTCAGGTCATGATCTCACAGTTTGTGAATTCGAGCCCTGCAATGGGCTCATTGCTGTTAGCACAGAGCCTGCTTTGTCTGTCTCCATCTCTGTCTCCATCTCCTTCTGCCCCTCCATTGCTTGCACTCACTCTCTCAAAAATAAATAAACATTAAAAAAGAAAGAAAGTCTAGCACAACTAAAACTTTTTAAAGAAGAGATATAACTTGTATGTCAATAGTGAAAATAGAATGAAATCAGAAAGAACTTGAGGGCATTATGCTAAATGAAATTAAGTCAGACAAAGACAAATACTGTATGATATTACTTACATGTGGAATTTTAAAAAATCAAACATGCTTCTTAATTTCCATATATGAGTGAAATCATGATATTTGTCTTTCTCTAACTTACTCCACTTAGTATTATACTCTCTAACTCCATCCATGTTGTTGCAAATAGTATGATTTCATTCTTTTTTTATGGCTGAATAATATTCCATTGTGTGTGTGTGTGTGTGTGTATATATATATATATATATATATATATATATATACACCACATCTTTATTCATTCATCTATCAATGGACACTTGGGCTGCTTCCATAGTTTCACTATTGTAAATAATGCTGCAATAAACTTAGAGATGCACATATCCTTTCAAATTAGTGTTTTTTTATTTTTTGGGTAAAAATACTTAGTACTGTGATTACTGGATCATAAAGTAGTTCTATTTTTAATTTTTTGAGGAACCTCCATATTGTTTTCCACAGTAATTGCACCAGTTTGCATTCTTGCCAAAAGTGCACAAGGGTCCCTTTTTCTCCACATCCTCTCCAACACTTGTTTCTTGTGTTTTTAAGAAATGAAACAAATGAACAAAGGTGGGGCGGGGGGGGGGGGAAGGAGAGATAAACCAAAAAACAGACCCTCAACTATAGAGAACTAACAAGTGGTTACGAATGAGAAGATGGGTGGGAAGATGAGTGAAATAGGTGAAGGGGATTAGGAGTACACTTATCTTGATGAGCACTGAGTAATGTATAGAATTGTTGAATCACTGTATTGTACACCTGAAACGAATACAACACTATAATGTTAACTATACTGGAATTTAAGAAATTTTTTTAATTTTAAAAATTTGAACTTCTATAGTAGTGACTATAGGAATCAATACTGTATTATGAACATCAAATTTGCTAATCAAACTATATCTTAATTATTCCCAAAACAAAAAAAAGAAATTATATTTATGTGAGCTGATGGGGTATTAGCTAACACTACAGTGGTAATCAAATTGTAATATATAAATATATCAAATCACCATGTTGAACACCTTAAACTTATATAATGTTACATGCCAATTATATCAATAAATTAATTAATAATAAAAATTTTAAAATAAAAAAGCTGAACTCATAAAAACAGAGTAGAATGGTGATTACCAGGGGCTGGGCATTGGGTAAATGTTGCTTAAGAGCACAAACTTGCAAATAGTAAATAAATAAATCCTGGAGAGCTTAGCACAGCACACTGATAATAGTCAACAACACTGTACTATAAACTTCAAAGTTACCAGAAGACTGTATCTTAATTGTTCTCATCACAAATAAACTATCTGGAAAATCCAAAATACTTGGAAATTAAACAACATTCTTTTAAATAAACCATTAGTCAAAGAGAAAGCTAAAAGTATTACAAAATATTTTTAATTTAAGGTAAATAAAAAGAAAAACAATGCATCAAAATTTTTGGATCCTATTAGAGAAGTGTACAGGGGAAATGTATCAGATTAAATGCTTGTATTAGAAAAGAAGCAAAGCCTCAATGATGTTTTCACCTTAAGAAAGTAGAAAAATAAGGGCAAATTAAACCAAAAGCAAGTATAAAGAAGGAAACATAAGGAGTAGAACCAAATGAAATTGAAAAAAGAGAAAAACCAAGAGAGAAAAATCAATGAAGTTGAAAGCTGGTTCTTTGAAAAGATCAATAAATGAGATGAACTTCTACCTAAACTGATCAAGAAAAAAAGTGAGAAGCCACAAATTCCCAATATCAGGAATGAAAGAGGATACATCACTACAGAACCCACAGGTATTACAATGATAATAAGGGGTGCCTGGGTAACTCAGTCAGTTAAGCATCCAACTCTTGATTTCTGCTCAGGCCATGATCTCACGGTTCGTGAGATTGAGCCCCCCATCAGGCTCCGCACTGACAGCATGGAGCTTGCTTGGGATTCTCTCTCTCTCCCTCTGTCTCTGCCCCTCCCCAGTATGTTCTTTCTCTTTCAAAATAAATAAACATTTTAAAAAATGATTTAAGAATGTGAACAAAGTTTTAAGACTCAGCAAGGAGTATGGAGCCTGCTTGGGATTATCTCACTCCCCCTCTCTCTCTGCCCCTCCCCAACTTGTGCCTGCTCACACACACACACACACACACACACACACACACACACACTCTTTCTCTAAATAAATAAACAAACAGACTTAAAAAGAATTTTTTAAAGGATAGTAAGAAAATAGTATTAACTTTTTGCTAATAAATTTGACAGTCTAGAAGAAATGGACAAATTCCTTAGACACGAACTACCAAAGGTTGCACAAGAAGAAAAAGATAACCTGGATAGCCCCATATCTATTAATAAAACCAATTTATACTTACAGATATTTCAACAAGAGTACTCAATACTCAACAAGAGTACTCTCAACAACAAGAATACTCAAATTTGCCAGTTTTGTGGCAAATTCTATCACGCATTTATGGAAAAACTAGCATCGATTATAGACAAACTCTTCTAGAAAATAGAAAAGGAGGGAACATTTGGTTTAACATTCGAAAATCAGTAAGTGTAATTCACCATATCAACAAACTAAAGAAAATTCATATGATCATCTCAGTAAATAAAGAATAAGCACTTGACAAAATTCAAAGAAGGTCTTGGAAAAACCCACAAATAACATCATATTTAATAGTGAAAGACTGAATGTCTTCCCCCCTGAGTTCTGGAAGAAGGTTAGGATGCCCATTTTTACCGATGTGGGGAACAAAGGCAGAAAGAAATGCAGATAAAATTAAGTTTCCTTATAACCTGCAGCCCATAGACAAACATTTAAGACAGGCAGAATAAGACATTCCTCCAGGAGCTCCCAACTGTTTTAATGCTAATGCTTTGCTAGAGGGAAAAACAACCTTAGTCTGACAATGGGTAGGCCTCCAGGATCCTGTGATTCTTCCTTGACCTAAGAAGGTCCTATTGGAAACATCCCCTTAACTTTACTTTCCCCAACTCCCAAGGGCATAATCAATTGCTCTTCACAATCTTCAGGTACCTACATCCTGTACCTGTCCCTGCGCTATAATAAAACCATCTTTTTTGTACCCAAGAGGTCTCAAGAATTCTTTCTTGGCTGGAGGCTCTGAACCCTAACATTTCCACATCACTTACCATTCCACATTATACTTAATATTTAAACCACTCTATATAATACTTAATATTTTAATAAGGTAATTGTTAATAAGGCCAACTAAGTATAGAAAAAAAATAAGTAAAAGTCATTCAGAGTCTCAATGAACAATCATGACAGTGATTGTCTACATAAAAACCCCATATAATAACAACAACAAAAAGCTACTAGAATCAATGCACAACATAAAAAATCAATTCTATTTGTATACACTAAAAATAGCCACTGAAAATTAAAATTAAGCCAGTGCACCCTGGTCCCAAAAATCTGTCTCTTGCTTCAACAGTATTTAGATGAAACAAACCCAGGGCTGCCCCTTATACTAGCCTCCTGCCACCTGCCCCCAACCTTCCAGAGGCATCTTCTCTGCCACCCTCTGCCCCTGGAATCAGCCAACACCCTATTCTGAGCTTAGCTCCTTATTACCCATCAAGTGTGAGCTCCCAGGTTCTTCAGATATTCCACTGGTGGGGGCCACTGTCAACCACCTGGTCCACATGTACCTAAGGGCCTCCTACAGCTGCTACCATGTGGCTTGAGAGGGTGGATGCCAGTTGGCTGAGCAGAAGCGGGAGGACGCTGGACGTCTCTAGAAGATGAAAAACCAGCACAGAAGTGTGGAAGCCTCTTTTCCAGGACGTGCAGAAATTGTCCCCAGATGAGTAGCATAAAACCATGGAAGCCACGGAAGCAGCCAGGGTTCTGGAGAAGAACCTGAACCTGGCCCTTCTGCATCTGCGAGCCCCAGCTTCTGTCTGCACAGATGCCCATCTCTGTGACTTCCTGCAGAACCACTTCCTACATAAGGAAGTGAAATGCATCAAGAAGATGGCCACCACCTGACTCACCTCCACAGGCTGGACACCTCCAGGCTGGGCTGGGAAGGTATCTCTTCCTCTTGGAAAGCCTCCAGAGCTCTGCAGCCTCAGAGTGCCCCTCTAGCATCCCCCTGGTGCCAGGACTTGTGCCTGAGACTCTCTCCCTTCAGCCACTAGGCAGCATCTTAAGCATCCCAGAGCCCTCTCCCAAGCTGTGAACCAAATGTAAACAAAAAAGCTCTTTACAGCAGAAAAGAAAAGATCATTGCAGCTTCTGGGTGGCTCAGTTGGTTAAGCACCCCACTCTTGGTTTCCGCTCAGGTCATAATCTCACAGTTCATGGGTTTGAGTTCTGCATGGGGCTTTGTGCTGACAGCGGGGAGCCAGCTTGGGATTTCTCTCTCCCACTCTCTGCCCCTTCCTGGCTTTCTCTCTCTCTCTCAGTAAATAAATAAACATTTTTTAAAAAACAAAATTAAAATTAAAATAGTACCACTTATAATAGAACCAAAAAAACATAAAGTACAGTGCGGAAAATCAAATAACTATGTTCTGGGTAAGGAGATTATAGGGAATGCATCATACTGCTTTCTGGACATGATGAAAACAGCTGACCAGTATCTAGTTAATGTGTGTTTGGGGGTTGGGTCATGCCTGTGCTCATGAATTCCTTAGACTGTGTGATCTATGGAATATCTTATATAGTTCTCCACCCAGCTCTCAGCACCTGCTCTTTTGTAGTCTCAGGAACACCTTGGTTTTTTTTGCATGTTTTCTATGCTTTCTATACATTCTTACTGGCATGTTGCATAATGTTTTCCCTACATTGTATACATAATATACAGGAGCTTGAGAGCAGCTTAGGGAGACTTCCCTTAGCTTCCCTCTCACCTCTCTTGACTTGTGGAGTCTTGAGTAATCCTTTCTGCCATCCTCGGTTTTGATGGACAAAGTCAAAAGCCGAACCCACAACTGGTGACCCTGACATGACAGTGATAGGTTCCAGAGGAAGCTCATCAGGTGGCAGAATCGACATGTTCAGGAGAAGAAAGTTCCAGACTTCAGACAGACCTCATCCCAGTAAGGGACAGCAATACCCGCTTGGGATAGCTGCCAACGTGTCTAGTTGAGAGTATTTCTTTTCTCTTCCTTTATCATGGGCCAAAAAAGACAAAGGAACAGCTATTATATTTAAAAACTTTACAGCAGCTTTTAAAGGCAGCTCATTGTACTGTCAAAAAAAGATCAATTAAGTAAATTGTTATGAACAATATGAGACACCTGCCCCTGGTTCCCAGACCATGGTACAGTTGATTTAGATCTATGGGAACAAGTAGGAAAAATTTTAAAAAGAAAACATGAAAAAGGAGAGAAGGTTCTGCTTCCATCTTAGTGACCTGGAGTTTAGTCTTCTGAACGGCATTATGTCCCTTACGTGTATCTCCAGAGAAGGAAAAAATTAAGAAAGATAGCCTAACACCCACCTCTCCTATGGCACCTCCTACAATGGAGGACAACTTCCCTCCACCGCCTCTTCCTGTCCCTATTCTTCCCAATATAAAGCCAATACCTATATTGGAGGGACATAAACCATTAGCTATGCAGCAATGTTTACAAGAGGGATATGCTGCTGGGGAGTCTCATAGTTTCCCTGTCATTACCACTGCTGGACATCACCTTAGGCATGAGTCTCTCCTTTTTACTATCTTTAAGGAATTGAAACAAAGTGTTGCTGAGAATGGTATCCAAAGCTCTTTTACTAAGGGGATCATTGAAACAATAAGAAATGGTTATGAAATGACCCCTTGGGATTGGAAGGCATTAACAAAAACCATACTTCCTCGCACCCTTCACCACCCTGCCCCTGCTGTGTGGACTTTAGAATATCAAGAGGGTTGTTGGGGCGCCTGGGTGGCTCAGTTGGTAAAGCGTCTGACTTTGGCTCAGGTCACGATCTCGCAGTTCATGCATTCGAGCCCCGTGTCGGGCTCTGTGCTGACAGCTCAGAGCCTGGAACCTGCTTCAGATTCTGTGTCTCCCTCTCTCTCTGCCCCTCCTCTGCTCATGCTCTGTCTTTCTCTCTCCCAAAAATAAATAAACATTAACAAAAAATTAAAAAAAAAAAAAGAAGTTGTGCCACACAGGCAATTCATAATCAACATTTGCAATTTGAGTATTCCGACAGGAGTAGAAATGCTACAAGGCATTCCCAGACTACAAAAGAGCAGATGCCTGCCAAAAGCAGGGTGGGGAACAGATAAGATATCCCAAAGATAATATGGTCTAAGGAATACATGAGCACAGGCAGGACCCAACCCCTAAATACACATTAATAGATACTGGTCAGCTGTTTTCATCATGTCCAGAAAACAGTGTAATACGTTCCCTATAATCTCCTTAACCAGGACATAGCTATTTGACTTCCCACAGTACAGTACTTAGGTATAAAGCCCCCTCACATGCACAATGTGCAAGATTTGTGTATTGAAAACTACAAAATATTGATGAAATACATGAAACAAAACCTAAATGAAGAGAAATAGCATGTTCATGGATTGAAAGACTCAAGAATAAGTTGTCATTTCTCCCTAAACTATAGGGATCTATAGATTCAGCACAATCCCAATTTTAAAAAGCAGGTTTTTTTCATATAAATATTAACAAGCTATTGAAAATCTACATGGAAAAAACAAAGGAACTAAAATTGTCAAAAATATTTTTTAAGAATGTGAACAGGGGCACCTGGGTGGCTCAGTCAGTTAAGCGTCTGACTTTGGCTCAGGTCATGATCTCACATCTCGTGGGACTGAGCGCCTTGTTGGGCTCTGCACTGACAGCGTGGAGCCTGCCTGGGATTCTCTTTCTCTCTCTCTCTCCCCCTCTCTGTCTCTCTGCAGTGCACTCTCTCTCTCTCAAAATAAACAAACATTTTAAAAAATGATTTAAGAATGTGAACAAAGTTTTAAGACTCACATTCCTTGATTTCCAGACCTACTATGAAATTAGAAGAATCAAGATAGTTTAATATTAGAAAAAGGATAGATATATAGAACACAGGACAGTCCAGAAATAGACCTGTACGTCTATATGTGGTCAACCAATTAATCAATTTTCAACAAAGATGCCAAGTCAATCAAATGTAGAGAAGTTAGTCTTTTCAACAAATTGTGCTCAAGCAATTGGATATCCATATGCAAAAAAGGAAAAAAAGAAAATAAAAACCTTGACCCATACTCATACCACATACAAAATGAAACTTGAAATGATCATGTACCTAAAGGTAAAGCCAAAACCTGAAATTTCTAGGAAAGCTTTGCAATTTGGGGTTAGGCAAAATTTCTTAGAACACAAGAAAGCACAGCCCTTGCTCTGGCCCCCAGCGCTGACCCAGTTGGCCTGGCTCAGCCATGATCAAGGCGATCCTCATCTTCAACAACCATGGGAAGCAGCAGCTCTCCAAGTTCTACCAGCCCTACACCGAAGATACACAACAGCAAATCATCAGGGAGACATTCCATTTGGTATCTAAGAGAGATGAAAATGTTTGTAATTTCCTAGATGTAGGATTGTTAATTGGAAGATCTGAGAACACAGAAAGTACAAACCACAAAAGAAAAAAAATGAAGAAGACTTCATCAAAGTTAAAAATTTTTCCCCAAAAGACAATGAAGAATGCAAAATAAGACACAGACTGAAATAAAATGTCTGCAAAATATATATCTTATTTAAAAAACAAACAAACAAACAAACAAACCTCATGGCATGCCTGGGTGGCTCAGTCGGTTATGCAGCCGACTTTAGCTCAGGTCATGATCTCCTGGTTCCTGAGTTGGAGCCCCACATCAGGCTCTGTGCTGACAGCTCAGAGCCTGGAGCCTGCTTCAGATTCTGTGTCTCTGTCTCTCTGTCCCTCCTCTGCCCATGCTCTGTCTCTCTCCCTCTCTCAAAACTAAATTAAAAAAACATTTTTAAAAAATTAAAAAAACAAAAATCCCTCATATGTAGAGTTCACAGGAAACTCTTCACAACTCCATTGACAGTTGGGTTGAGCACTAGAAAGTGAAACTTGGCAGGTTTCCTTAGATGGAATAGGCGTGGAGGAAATAGAACTACCTGCTAAGGAATCATGCAAACCTTTGCTGTTGTCTTGGCCACTTAGGCGTCATCACTGCAGGAGACCAGCATCTTCTACTACTCTGGGGAACCCATTCCAACAGCGACATCATGCGGCAGTGAGAAGCAAATGCAACAGCGTAACGAAGTGGTTCCTGTACTCTACCAGCGTTGGTGGAGAAGCTGAACTTAAAGTTCTGGGGACTGCGCTGAGGCCCTAGAGTTCTTTGACAATTCTAGAAGTGGAGATGACCTCAAAGATGGGAGATCCTGAATTTATCCTAATTAGTTGGGTGGGTATTCAAAATAATTAATTACAAAAGAGATATGACTGTACTTATATCCTGACTTTGTGAAGCATTTCATATTACCATAAATAGCACTATATTGTAACTTTATGCTTTATATATAGCCATAGTTTAAATTTAGAAGAATTCGTGTTAGTCTTCTATTGCTTCCATAACTATTGCCAACTTAGTGCTTAAATAAGTTTATTATGTTACATTTCCATAGGTCAGAAATCTGATATGGGTCTCACAAGGCTAAAATCAAGCTTTGTTCCTTTCTGGAGGCTCTAAGGGAGAATCCATTTCCTTACCCATTTCAGTTTTTGGCAAAATTCAGTTCCTTGTGGTTATAGAACAGAGAACCCTATGTACTTGCTGTCAGCTGAGGGCCATTCCTGGAGTCTAGAAACCACCCACATTTCTCGGCTTGTAGCTCCCTTCCTTCTTCAAAGTGAGCAATGGCATGTTGAGTCCACCTCTCATAGACTCTCTCTAACCTACTCTTCTACCATCTTCCACTTTTGAGGATTCATGTGATTAGATCCTAGGACCCCTTCAGATAAACCTAGATAATTTCCCTATCTCAAGGTCTTTAACTTTGATCACATTTGCAAAGTCCCTTTTGTTCTGTAAGGTAATATATTCACAGGTTCTGAAAATTAGGCTGTGGATATCTTGGAGGGAGTGAGATTATTCTGCCTACCATAGATATATCGTGTTTTTTTTTTTTTTCAAGGATTTTTTATTTTCAAGTAACCACACACAACAAGGGACCCGAACCCACAACCCCGAGGTCAAGACTCACATGTTCCACCAACTGAACCAGCCAGACACCCCTGGGTTTTTTAATATTTAAAAATCTAACCTTAAAAATGTCTTGATTTTCCTCCGGGGAAAAGGCTAGGTTTTTAGGATAGCATTTATGTAACTATTCCTAACTTTTACTTCAGCCTGGCTCCTCATTCCCCTCCATTCATTCTATATTAGGTTTAAGTCGGGGTCAGTTGGGTTTCAGTATTTCAATAAATCTCCTGAAGCAGTGCAAAATTTCATGTGTATGCTTATTTTTCTGGGGAAAAGTTCCAAAATTTAGGTCAGATTCTCAAAGTACTCTGTGAAAGACCTTCCCCTGGGGGCGGGGAGGGGGGACTGCAAAACTGCTTGTAAATAAATGTGTTACTTTCATACAACATACATTTTCATGCTTCCACACTTTTACGCATCCTGTTTCATGAAATTGGGTTGTGTAGTGGAACAGGCATAGGCTTTGGATCTCCCTCAGGTCTCTGACTCACGCTAAGACTAAGTGTGATGACATTTATCTAGGAAGAAATAATGAAGGGTATCAAGTTTGATGGGGAGCCACAAGATGAGAGCAATTCAGGACATGTTTGATGAACCTTCAAGATAGCCAAGAACTCAAGGGGAGATCATCTTAACTAAGGGAATCTAAGAAAGAAAAGAGTCATATTGTCCACAATAAAATTAAATGTTTGGATATGACAAAAGTTACCCTGAACTGTGTTGATGCACAACAAAATAAGGGGAAATTTTGTCACATATGTGGCAGATTATCAACAAGAAAAAGCAAACTCTAAAGAACAGAAATTCAATTTTCATAGAACAGTGCCAACAAATAAAAAATCGTTTTATTCATGAGAGCCAAAAATGTTGTCCATATATAGATGCACCTAGAAATCATTGCACAAAATAAAAGCCATCAAGCATAAGATCTCATTTACACAGAAGGGGTAGTGGACTGACTGCAAAAGAACAGTAGGGAAACCTCCTGGGGTGATGGAAATGTTTGTGTGTGCGTGTGTGTGGGGAAAATGTTCTTTTGTGTGATGGGTATGTCCTTTACCTTGGTTACACAACTGAACCCATTTGTCATAGCCCCTTAAACTGTACATTTTAGATTTTAATGAATGTAAATTATAACTCATCAGCAGATTAATAGAAATGTGATGGGAAAGTGGGAGAAAGCCAGGCAAAAAGGTAGAAAATAAAGCCACTCTATTTAAAAATTGTGTTTATGGGGGCGCCTGGGTGGCTTATTCAGTTGAGTGTCCGACTTCGGCTCAGGTCACGATCTCACAGTTGGTGAGTTCAAGCCCAGCATTGGGGTCTATGCTGACAGCTTAGGGCCTGGGACTGCTTCAGATTCTGTGTCTCCCTCTCTCTCTGCCCCTTCCCTGCTCACGCTCTCTCTCTCTCAAAAATAAATAAACATTAAAAAAAATTTTTTAATAAAAATAAAAAAAATTGTGTTTATGATCCCATGTATACACTAATGAAAAAGTGTATGTGTATGTGTGAAAAAGCTTGTCAGCAATCCAATACTGCAATCCAATGCTTGTATCATTGGCATACAAAGGACAGATCAGGGGATGGAAGCCAGACGGTAATGGATTATGGAAGAGCGGGAGGTGGAGGAAGTGTTCACTGCATGTAGCAAATTGGTTAACTTGTGTAGTTTACCTCTGGAGCAGCACTTAAGAATTAAAGGGATATATAGGAGGCATGCTGTAAACACTGTAGTAAGTCCCAGCACATCTGTTCAAAATGACCATTTTTGAGGGAATCCACACAAAGAAAAGAGCAGCAACTCTTGAGGTACAGAGTAACATTAGTTTTTCTGGAAGGAGACAGCATGGACTGATTATGCTTCAGAGGTGGAGCACAGGAGCAAATGGCCCATGTGAGCAGACAGAGGGTTAAGCCTGAGTAGTTAAGGAAACTCCAGGTTTTCTAGAAATCAGCCAGGCCTGATAATGCCACCCAGTCAGTTTTATGTTTACAATGGAGATAATGCCACATAGTCAGTTTTATTTTAAGAATTAGTAATAATGTATCTCTATGCATAGGACATGGCACAAAATAGATACTCAATTAGTGATATTATTATTCCTCTGCCTAGAAAGGACTCTAAAACATATTAAGCAATCACATAACAGCTGTTGGATGAATGGATGGATGGATAAAACTATGAACAAATAGTCAATTCCAGTGAACTGCGCATTTTTCCAGACTGAGTTTAAATATCATTCCCTTTGGGAAGCTGCCTCCATCTCAAGCTACACACATTTTTCTCACTTAATAGTGTAAGTTTCAGAGCCAGATTGCCTGTGCTTGAATCTTGGCTCTACTATTTATTGTGTCTTTGGGCAAATCAAACTCTCTACTCGGCTTCCTCAACCACAAAATGGGGCTTCACTACAGTATCTACATCTACCTCATAGGGTTTCTGTAAATATTACGAGGGTTAATACAAAAATCTATTTGTGACGCTGCCTGGCACATAGAAAGCATTCAGTAAACATTAGCAATTGCTATAGTACCATATAGCACAGTTTACAAATTATTCACTTGTGTAGCCATGGAAGATAAGCTCCATGATCATAAGAACTTAGGTGTGCTTTGGTGACTGCCTAAAACTGTGCTCTGGGATCTAACAAGCATTCAACAAACAGATGTTGAATGTGAATACCTACCAACCAAAGACCATGAAAATGCCACAGTCCCAGCAGATGCACAACAGATGTTTGCTGACTGAAGGGAGGAATGGAGACCATCGGGTGGGAAGGGGTTTCAGACTACTGGCAGTACTGCACAAGGGAGGCAAGCAGAGACATAGGGGATATTCCAGTTTATAAACTTTTTATTTAAAAAATAAAATTATAAACAAAATACAGAAAAATATTGACACCTGTGATAACAAGGAATTGATTCCTAATTTTTAGGGTAGTTTGTTATCCTGAAAGAGCGAAATCATGAGTTTTATACAGAAATTTTATTGTGCAAAGGAGGAATGTACTTTTTAAGGTTCATTTGCACTAGGTATTTGGCATTGACAGAAAAGGTGTTTCTACGTATACATTCAACACTCTGCAGCATATTTACATTCAAGTTACATCTCCAAATTCTATGCCAAATACAATCTAACTTACCATCAAAAATGCCTAAGATATAGTTCTGTTTATTTGGTAGGAGTGCAGTATGATTCTATTAAAAATAATTTTATACTCCTACTAGGTCAATTATATTTTAACTACTTCAACAAAACTCACTGACCTTTTTCTTCCCAGTTGAAGCCAAGCCTCTTCTAGACAAATTAAACACTAACAAAAACACTAACAAAATTTGGCCAGTTATAAAGTTATGTAGTTAATTTCTTCCTCCCTCCTTACAAACATTATTAAAACTTTCAATGGAAGGACACTCGTTCTAATAAATTACATTTTCTTTTACAGCAGTTAGGACACAATATGGATCCAAGTTACAGTAATTTTAACTTTTTAAAAGATGGCTGAAGCACTCTTCCCCTTCAGTTGTTACCAAATTCCAAACTCAGTTATCAAAATAAAACGCATTAAGAAACACACATAGATTTCTCAAAACTTTTCTCCATTTTCCCACACATTCCTCAAATCAGATTATTTATTCATTAACAATTTGTAAATTTCTTGCTTCGTTTCTCTCAATTACACCAGGGTAGTTATTATAATTTCTTGATAATCTCACCATTTTGTGTTTCAAAGTATGATTTTATTAAAGTCAACATAAATTACAGACAGCTTCCATTTCTGCTACAGTTCTCTGAGAAATCTATCTGAACTTAGTGAAGGGTCAAGATTTCATGGGGCGTGGCTTGGCAAACAAAACACCATGGTTTAAAAATTCTCATGCCTCCAAGAGATTAGAGACAAATCAAATCTACTCAAAATGTACCAATTCTCTCTTAATGATCTGAAATTAAGTTCACTTTTAAAAGTCCAGTAAGATAATTAAAGACAAAACAATGGAGACAGATGAATTTCATTTAGTTGAACTCTTTCTAATTTACTTCAGGTGGTAACTTCTCCTCCAGTACATGATGGCTGGCAGTTGGCGGTAGGCTGCTGGGTTGATACCACTTCTAACTCGGATTCACGAACAAAAACCACTGCATCACCACTTACATTTATAAGACACTGTGCCTAGACAAACAACAGGACATGTTTAATCACCAACTCAATAATATGCTTATAATTTTCTGTTATATTAGGGGCAGTGTTGCATAGCTGAAAAGCACAGGCTTTGAAGTCACTAGAGAAAAGACAGACAACCCAATAGAGAAATGAGCAAATGAAAAGAAGGCAACTCACAAGAAAACTGAAAAAAAAAAACAAAAAAAAATTAATAAGTTTTTTAAAGCAACAATACTGATAAATTTATTCTAAAACTGATCCTAAGTAACAGTCTTTTGCTCCCACTAACAGAATTATTTATTAGAGATACATCAACAGGAGCACCTGGCTAGCTCAGTGGGTAGAGCATGTGACTCTTGATCTAGGGTCAATAGAGCCTACTTTAAAAACAAATAAACAAACAAACTCTGATGTTATTACAGAAATAGATAAAGAGTGTGGCCCCATCGGGATGTACTCTTCACTAGTATGGCAGTTAGAACTGGACAGTTCATAGTCCAAACTAGAGGTGGCTTTCACAGTAACTTAGGAGCAAAACTTCCAGAGATATTTAAGAAGATCTGGGATGTGAAAACAGTATGCCATGGTTACTAATATAGTTATTAAAACATGTTTTAAACATCTAGAATCCAAAAGCTCTGAAGAGCAATGCCCTTTGGTTGGGAGATGAATGGGAGGATGGGAAAGCCACAGGGGAAATCCTCAGGTTCCCTCACTGGATGTTTCCAGCTACATCTCACCTGGTTTTTATTTGGGTTCTCCATGAAGACACACTGCTTCATTATGTAGGAGACAACAGCATTCCCTCCTAATGCAGCGACATGAGCTCTCACCATTGCAAACACTTCAGCAATGAAAGCATGGAGAAAACCACTGACTCCTCCTTCCTAAATAATAATATGCAAAAAATCAAACTATATACGTGGACATGAATGTATATAAAATGCCAAATAATATATATTAAAACATCTTAAATGATCTTAATATAATAGATGATCATTTTTATTTTCCTCATAACAGGGATCTGTTGCATGAATGAACAAACCTTTACTGCACACATGTCTGTGATGGGGATTAGTACCCTCACTTTACAGATGATGAAATCAAAGCTGTGGCCCTGACTAGCTATGACCACATAGCTAATAAAAAAAAAAAAATGGCAGAGCAAGAATTCAAATTGTTTCTCCATCTTCAACATCTCCATCAAATCGTTCCTATCATTCACACAAATTGATGGCAAATATACATAATAAAACTTCTCTGCTATCCGTATCCCCCATCCTGAAGCATGTTCCAGGCACACTTGCCTTTTTATCAGTTTTCCATAGGTGTCAAGCACTTTTCCTTCCTCGGGGTCATTGTACATGCTGTTCCTGAAGGCTCCTCCCCAGTTTTCCACCAGAATAACTCTTAATTCCTCAGGTCCCTGTTTATACGTAACTCTCTCAGAGAAACCTTCCCTGACTATCAGATCTAAATTAAGTTTCCCTGTTATTTCCTCTGATAGCTTTTGTTGTATTTCTTTATATTACTTAACATCACTAGTAATTATACATAAGTTACATGATTATTTGTTTAATGTCCACCATGCTCCAGTTCTACCAGACTGTAAATTCCATCAGGTCAGAAACTGTCATCTGTTCTGCTCACAACTCAGTATGTGCACATACTGAGTTTTCCATACATATTTGTCAGGGAATGAAATCCAGTAGTTTGGAGAATGTTTTCAGTGTTCGAAAACAAAACAGAAACCAAAGTCTAGCTGAGAGCTTAAAATGCTGTTCAACCTCAGCTTTCTATGAATTCTACTGGAGGTTATTTACAGTCTAGGAAGAAATTTCAAACTTTACACTGGAAGTGAATGGCAAAATTTAATGCACTGTTAGAAAAAACATTTGACCAGATCACACCTTTCTAAAAAGCAGTAGTTTTGTAAAGGCAGCTCTCTTTGTAACTGAGAAACTGAGGCATTTCAGCCTACTTCCAATTCATCATAGCTCAGGACATTTTTTCTTTCACTTATATCTGTTTCCTTCCTGCCTTTTAAATCTAGAAATTCTGATGGCAGAGTAACAGGGACTACAGAGGGTAATTCTTAAAAGATTATATAATTGTAAGCAAATAACTTATCAAGTAACAAATAAATTTGGGATATTATGCCATACAGTTAATATTACAAATCTCTGTTGAAGAGAAATCCACTGTGAGGCAACATTTTGGGGCGTGGCTCTCAAGCAATAGAGAAAGCACTTAGGAAACAAAATTTTATGGATTAACATAGTGCAATAAGTACGTGCTATTAAGAACAACTGGAAAGTTAATTTACCCATCCATACCAGCTTCTCACACCCAACTTTCTTTGTCAAATTTAAATGGACCTAAAAGCGTCACCTATTTTAATTCTATATTAAAAGGTTTTTGAGAATATATTAAGATAGCATCTTTTCTATCTCAACACAATGGAATATGATTTCCTAATTTATCATAAAGAAAACATCTATCTAATTAATCTGTCAGAAGTCATGCCCTCATTTACAGAAAAATATTTATGTCTATTCTCTGCCAGACACTGTGCCAGGTGCAGAATGGTGAGTACGATATTAAAAACATCATGATAGGGGCGCCTGAGTGGCTCAGTCAGTTAAGCATCCGACTTTGGCTCAGGTCATGATCTCACTGTCTGTGGGTTCAAGTCCCGCATCAGGCTCTATGCTGACAGCTCAGAGCCTGGAACCTACTTAGGATTCTGTGTGTCCCTCTCTCTCTGCCCCTCCCCTGCTCTCTTTCTGTCTCTCAAAAATAAATAAACGTTAAAAAAAAAATTTTGTTTTTAAATAGCAGCCTCCCCATTGGAAAAAAAAAAAAACAAACCAGCATGAGGGCAGGGTGCCTGGGTGGCTCAGTCGATTGAGGGTCCAGCTTAGATCATGATACCAGGGTCATGGGATTGAGCAGAGCACTGGGCTCTGTGCTGAGCGTTCATTGAGCCTGCTTAAGATTCTCTTTCTCCCTCTCTTTCTGCCCCTCTCACTGGCTCAGGCTCTCTCTCTCTCTCTCTCTCTCTCAAATTAAAAAAAAAAAATAGTATAAGGGTTATTATTTCTAAGGAAGTACAAAAACACTGATGATGACACAATGGGAAAAAAAGCATAGTTAAGGTATCTTTATAATGCATAGACTTTAAAAAAAACAAAGTGCTGAAGAGTTTATTAAGTTTCATACCTCAATAATTTAAAATTGTCCCTATTCACAATATTACTTTGCTCTAGTAAGACACAATGTAAATACAATTTTTCCTTGAGTTTAAATTCCTATGTAATGAAAGATATAATAGACTGACTCTGATTCTTAAATGTGACCACATCAAAACATTATAATTACTGTTACCCACTGTGGGGTAAGAATTTGAATAAATGGCATCCTCATATACTTCTAGAGGGGGCAATAAAATGAGCAGCCACATTCTTTTTCAGGGGGAGAAAAAAAACAGACATAAACTATCCACAGACATCTATCTATAATATAGTCCCCTACAGTTTCTAAATGTAAAACCATGAAAACTGCTATTTAAATAATAGCAGGCAAATAACTACTTGAAAAAACTGAACTGTTCTTTCAGGCTATTTTAAATCTCTAATCCAACATGGATCAATTTACTTGTTTTACTTATGATAAGGATCTGGAATCTCTAAAAATAAATGAAATTAAACCCAACACAATTCTTGTGCTAATACTCGGTGCTATATGAAATTTGGTAAGTCTAATCTAGAATTAATCCAGACAAATTACTGAAAAAAAGAAAAGAAAAAAGAAAAGAAAAGGTACATGTGCGTGTGTGTGTGTATGTGTCTATACTTTGGCAAAAAATAACAACCTGAAATTCGTTTGGTTTTGATACTAATGTCTTCAATCAGAAAATGTACAAAAACAATGTTATAAAATTACCTACCTCACGAAGAGAAGTGGTTTCCCGGATAAAAAACATGTTAATTATCCCAAGATATTTAGTTATTTTTGCTCCAGGAATGAAAGAAAGAGGTGTCATCTTAACAACCCCAACCGTAGAATTTGCACAAGGTGGAGCAGAACGGTTCCGGAAATTTCCTTCACCCATCGGACTTGCTTTTTCAACGGTGACAGCTAAATTTGGAGAAAGAAAACAAAACCTCAAGATCAGATGTTGGTAACTCAATTATTCCCTAAGGTTTCCAAAAAAGTGGTGACAACATTCAGCTGTCTGTGAGGGTAAGCCATGTCATGAGAGTAAAGAAATTATCATGCACTGCATGCAATTAAAGAGAGAAAGAAAAACGTGAGAGGAAATGCTGCAATGGAATTCTTTTGGAAGAAAAATGGCATTCCTGCAAAAGAAAATGCTGATGCGGTATAGCTATGACAACACACAATGATCGTTATAAAGTGAAGAAAAAGAAAAAGCAGGAGAGCATTAAAAATTATCTGCTGTAGGAACAAATTATTACAAAGAGAGTGTGAAAGTTGTTATATTTCCCAGTGCAGTTTTTCCATCTGTTTCAGACAACTTCATCACTGTCAACTTGTAGATAAACCTTATGTTAACAAGTTGTAATGGGTTTCTTCTCCAAACCTTTTTGATCAAACTCATAATTTTAAAAACAAATGACCTTGGCTATCTAAAAGTTAACTGTTTATAAAATAACAAATAATAATAGCTAGCACTTATCAAGTAACTACTATAAGCCACACATGCATATGTATTATCTAATCCTTACAACCCAGCAACATAGATATTATCCCCACTTTACACATGAGCAAACTGAGGCTCAGAGAAATTACATAACTTGCCCAAGGTCACACAGCTATTAAAATGACACTTCTAGGATCCCAAACCAGATCTGTCTGGTTCCATATCCTGTGATCTTTCCTCTAAAACATCATTCGTTCTCTCTTAATGTACTATAAATTCTTTCACTCAAATATGTTTACCTCAAAGTCTATCAAAACACATGGAGTATAAAGAACACGTAAGTAACGATCCTGATTCTAGCAGTGAGAGAAGAGTTTACTACTTTCTATCCAGAAATACCTCATTCTTTTAGCCCTCTTTATCACTCTTAGGAAACTAACAGATGCCATATACTACATAGTAGCTAGGGTCCTCAAAGAGTATCTCTTCTATAAGAGAGCTCATAATTTCCTTCCATTAGAAGGATATAATATCTATACACTTCTAAGAATACCTTCACAAAAAGTAAAATTTTTAAAACATAATTCTACAGTTAAAATGAACAAATCTAAAGGCCCTTCAATAACTTTTGCTAAGTGACCATTAGAGTCTGCAGCTTTCACACTCCAATACATGATTGATCGGCAATGTTATTACAGGGTAGAAAGGTCTAGCCTTCACCACTGGGAAATCAGGGATATGCTTCTCAGATCATAATGTGGTAGAAACATCCGCCTACTTGTCTTAATTGATCCGCGCCTTATGGTCTGAGCTTTCAGTTTAATGAGCTCTATCCAGCTGCTGCATCTGTCTGCAAAGGAACTGTAATCAACTGACGTTGCTGAAAACACAGACAGAAAACAAAAGAAAAAACAAAGAAAAAATATGGATGACGTCTCTTACTCGTCATAACACTCCTTCCGATGATGTAATTTAACTGTAACTTAGAAAAAGAATGGTCCTTTTCAAGTCAGATATGAGAGATAGTAAAGAGTCAAGCTTTAGACACTGATTTGTCCAAAACCAAGTTCTTAATTAGCTGGCTGAGCATTTTTGGTGATGTCATAGTTGTGTGGTGGTCTCTTAGGGGCAATGGAAGCAAGGTCTTACCAAAATATCACTGCAAGGACCATATACCGCTTTGACTAATGTTATTTCCCATTCTTTTTCTTTACAAGGTTTTGACTGTCTATATTTTAGGACTTTAATTCCTTATTTTTACCCTAAAACAAAAATAATGAAAATCAAATGCTGAAGAACACATGAAAAAAAAAATCACTGGTTGACTTATCTTTTATTAAAACACATTCTTTCTACCATCAGTAACAGAAAGGCCAAAGGGTTATTGTGGTCAATATTCTGTTTTCACGTCTGATTTTGGTAACAAGCTTCTGACAACATTGAGTGGGGAGGCAGATGCGAGTCTAACAAGTTCTCCTTTTTAAATAAAATAGCTTCTACTACTACTAAGCTAAAAAGAATGTCAAAGAGCTAAAATTTTATTTTGAGAAACAGGGAAACTATTAAGATGCTAAAAACTTAAATATTAGGTTAATTAATATTTTTAACGACACATTCTAACTACAATAATGCCACATTTTGGTGTTTATTCCACTGTCCAGTGCATTTCTTCAATGTCTGTATGTTTATGCACCACCACACTAGAATTTCACACCTTTGGTGACTATTTGCTTAATTAGACAAACTCACCTCTCTGTGCAGCTGGTATACCTGAGTTAGAACTTGCACTCTCCAGGTGTTCTAATAAGACAATATGAACAACATTAGCTCGGATGCTAAGTACAAGCCAGTATCTCTTCTTTGCTGTTTGTCAATACCATCTATAAGCCAGATGAATAGGAGGAAATCTTTATGGCTTCATTATAAAAGCAAACCAAATAGAAGAATTCAGGGTTTAAGTGCAGTTTCTACTGATATATGAAAACTGGCTCAGTTAATAAATAGCATGTCAAGGAAGACTGTTACTGTAACACAAGAAGAGTTTCAGAAACATTATAGACATGAGAAAATATAAACATAGTAACAAATGTTAGTAGGATGAAAGCAGGATGAGAAAACTGAGCAGAGAAATTAAAGAAAACCTGAAATGAAACTTGGAAGGGAAAATGGGGAGTGGGAAGGGTCAATAAGATTACAAATTACAGACAAGGCAATGACCTGTGTCTCACAGATAAACACAAGCTGCTTACTGGCCATAACCTTCCCCCTCACTACCACAATCCCCTTCATTCAAGGACTTCACTGTCAACAGTTCCCTCTGGTGGCATTAAGACGTTGTGGAACCAAAAAGTACTCTCCACAGACATGACTAGGGTCCCAAACTAGAATCACTCCCTTTCCAGGAACCTCACAAAAGGAGCATCCAGAATTTTCCCTAATATTTCATATTTTTATTATAGCTATTTAAAGTATTGTACAAATTTAAACAGCACTACAAAAACTTCTGAGAATAATTCGAGTCATCCAGTTTTTTTTTTTAATTATAAATTAAGTAAATACATATTTTTATCTCTGCTTAATGTATTAATCTTTTGGTAATATTCTTAAATTAATGAAGTTAAACCTTATACCAAAGAAGGTTTGGACAGGTTCTTGCTAATTGGGTGCATGGAAGTATGCATACTCCCTCTCCCCATTTTTATAAGGCAAGTGACCACCAGTTAATACTGCAAAGTGTAGAGTGGCTGACATTCCTCTTACAATACAGAGCTGTTGAATAAATGGGCTAAGTAGGGTCGACAAAATGACTGTGAGGTACCATGCTGTGGGTGTGCCCCTGACCATCATGCCCTCAAGACCGTAGATCTAGACAGGAAGAGTCCTCCCTGATTCAGGATCCTGAGGAGCTTTGGAAGTCCAGGAGGAGATGGAACCCACAGGAAGGAGACTACAACAGAACAGACACTCAGAGGCCTATCACATCTCCAGGGACAGCTAGTTCAGCACTGAAACAGACACGGTGCAGAAGGTGGGACAGCAAATGCCCACCCTCAGCCTCCATATCCCAGGTGGCTCCCGGGGCTCTCCTATGTCCTACGTAGTACAGACTTGTGGGGCAGAGACTTACAGAAAATATACTTGGCCTTAGGAATTCTGTGAAAGCTTTTAAAATGAGGGAACAGGGGTCAAAGCTTTAAAAAAATGTGAAAATTATTAACATGAAATTATCTTCTATAACTCAGTATTATCTGGGTAATAGGAAACTCCCCAGTGAGTAGCAACTACATGTAATTTAATAACAAATGTCCACCAAAAGAGCATGTAGAAAGTATCTGTTACCAGCTCTAAATATAAATTAAAAAAAAAAAGAACCAAAGGTACACATTCATCTGTAAAATATTTGTTTTTTTTAAAGGATAAATAGTATATCTTTGCAAGACAGACAATAAATCTGATTAAGAGTAGTTGCCTCGTGAAAAGGTAAATGAATGGAGAAGGGGGAGCTAGATTTTGGACTATTTGATTTTTTCATAAGATTTGAATGTTTCACCGTGTACATTTATTACTTTTCCCAAAAAATTTTTACAAAGGGTGGAGAAGGGGGTGGGGGGAAAGAGCAAGGGAAAATGTCTATTCCCTGCCTTCATATATGTATGTATTGAATTAAAATTTAAGAAAAAAAAAAGTTTTTAAATTGCAGATATTCTTAAGGGAAAGGTTAAGGGAGATGATTTTTGATCTCACTTCAGGACAGCAGGTTCACCCAACATGCTTGCCAAGATCTTAATTTTTCTCACAGAAAAAAGGCCCAAGATGAGGTGGTCCAGGGAACAGGTGATCAGCACCTCAGACGTTTGCACACCTCAGTTATCTAAGGACCTCAGATTCTCAGTCACTCTGCTCCTCTAATTATAGTTTGGCTTGCAAGGTAATAGGCTTTTCAAAAGAGAAGGTACTACAGATATTAGTTATCTGGGTCACTGGCAAACTAGCAATTCTGGTGAAAAAGAAATAAACACATATGCAATCTCTAAGCCAATACTTAAAAAAAAAAGGGAGAGAGAGAGAGAGAGAGAGAGAGAGAGAGAGAGAGAGAACATATTTCACATTCAGGAGTAGAAATCTTATTAAAATCTTTGAGATTTGTTGAGTAGCTAATGCCCATTGCCAGCCATTGGTATATTTGTCTACACGTGAAAGTCTCTGCTCCACATGTGAAAGAGTTTGAGACAAACACTTCTTATGTTAGGTATCCCCATTCTAGCTGCAGAAAGTCTCAACGAAGCCACACAGTAGCCCACTTCTCTTACAATTTCCTTTTCCACTGGATACAAAAAAATGATTATTTTGCTTCATTAAAAAGTCACCAGTAAGTGATACCCTGTTATCCACCCCCCCCCCCCGCCAATGAACAATCCTAGAAAGTCAGCAAGACAAATAGAAAATAAAGTTTTATTATTCTCTTAGTACACTACAATTGTATTTAACAAGCCCTATCAGTGTGGGGCGGGAGACTAACCTAGGTTAAAAGCAGTTGAGTGAAAATGAGCATATTGATGACAAACAGAAAATAATGTGGCAAGGACTCTTCCTCCCTCAATTATACATGCTCCAATGCTTCTGAAGTTTGAGACTTCTTCCATTCTCCTAAATAACTTGTCATAACCAAGGACAAAGGTATCAGCTGGCGATGATAAAGCTCTACAATGATCAATAACTCTTCTGACAACTTATTCACGTTAGAATCTACAAATCATCTTT